>NC_061119.1:34928286-35136573 GCF_002878395.1 Capsicum annuum | reverse complement strand
TTAATTCTTTGTATTTTTATACTTTATTCATTTAAACCATATTTATAATATCTTGGTGGATATCTAAATCTAATTTTATCATAATTAGGTGGTATGTGTCTCATTCTTCTAGATTTTAAATGGATTATTAATTTTGCTTCAATACTAGATATTAAGGTAATTAGGTAGACTAATCTTTGTGGGTTTTATTTTGTTTTATTTAGACTTATATATTCTGAATAATTACTAATTAAAGATTCTTTAATTTTTCTTAAAGCTTCTCTGTTTTTAAATGGTCTTCTCATAATTAATTTAATCCAATCTATATTCAAAGATAAATTCAATTCAAACATATATATTATTGCTGTATTTTCTAAATAACTGGGCTTTGATACCATTTGATTCTTTTCTCATTCCTTAAACCCCACGCTCACGGAGCAAAAAGTAGAGGGACTAAATGATAAAGTTGGTATTATACCAACTTATGATTGATTTTTTCTTGAGTTTTAGGAGTCTTTGAGTACAATTTAATTACCTAAACTAACTTTAGTTGGTGAATTTGAGGATTTGTAACTCAAGGAAAATACCCAATCAAGAATTTGATCAAGAATGATCAGAAAAGATGAAAGTGGAGCTAAAAATAAGAAAAGAGAAGATTGAGAAGATACAACAATCTTGCCTATGTTTAGTTTTCGCGGAGCCATTTCTGATTGAAGAAGATGCTTGAATTTGGCTAAGTGTGACGAAAAGCAAGTCTGTTTCACACCAGGAAATGAGATAATTTTGCTCCACGAAAATTATCTAAAGCATGAAGACACAGGACTGAAGAATGAAAAGAAGAAACACGTGAAGACAAAATTCAATTCGTCTCCACGAAATTAGAGCAGAAGGATAATTTTGTCTTGAGTTCTAACCATCTATAAATAGAAATTAGTTCATTTCTTAAAGTAGCATGGAATATTTTTGAGTCTTAGAGCAGTCATTGAACATTGGAAGGATTTAAAGGTTTTCATCATAGAGTTTGTATTTTATCTTTATTTAATCTTTAGTATGTTTATTATTGCATTTCATCTTGTATTTTCTTTCTCTAGCATGAATAGCTAAACTTTTCAACTGAGGTTGTAGCTCTTATGACATTTATATGATTTAATACTAGTTGTCTTGCTTATTACTACTTAGTTGTGATTATCGATTTGTTTACATGCTTATTTGTGAATTTGATGGTTGCAAACAGTAGATTAAGTCCTTCATATCTTTTTCTGGCTTGAAATAGTGAAAATTGAGTTGGGTATTTAACAAGTAGCAAGGAATTGAGCATTGTAAGAAATTATTATGCTTGATTAACAGAGTCAAACTAGGAACAAGGAGATTCTTACTTGGGTGTATCAATCTGGTCTTAATTCTTGGAAGAACTCGGGAGGATTAGCTTCCTAGAGTTGGAAAACTCTAGTACGTATGTAGCGATTGAATCATTTCCACTAATCCTATGTATTTAAGAAAGATACTTGTTTCATGAACTAGCTATGCCATATTGACGCAACAACCTCGGTCCTTCTTTTAATTAAAAAACAAAATATTTTTATTGCATTCTAAGTGTTCGATAAAATTTCTAGCTCATTAAAATATTATAATATTAGAAGTAATTGCTCAATCACTTCTTCATTGAAAAGAATCATAGGAAATTCATAAATTTACACACTCTTAGACATCTTAACACACACGCACTCTTTATGGTATTGACCCCAACCTTGTTGGGTTTATCATCGCTATGACCGTATTACATTTCACTTGTGTTGTAGTATCGGATGTTATCAATTGTTAGCATCATTATTGGTAGGTATAGTGTTTTTTATTATCGTCTTATTGTGTGTTTATTTGCTTTCCTAACTTTTCTTCTTTGTTACTTTGACTTGCTTGTTCGTGGTACAAGGTTGAATTTTGCCACGTCAAGGACTTAATGATTTGCCTTTCGGTCCTATTGATAATGAGGACCCTGTGGATGGAAATGAACAAATTCCACAAGATGGACGTGCATGAGGTCTACTATGGAATCTTCCTAACACAAGAAACAAGCCCTACTCTATCAATAGGTTCGACAAGCTCAACAAGCTCCCCCAATTGCTTTAAAAAATAAAGTTTATGTTATTGCCATTGTGCAACCAAGTACAAAAGAGTGAACTTTCTCTATTACTAATGTGATGATCTGCATGCTTAAGGAGAGAGGGTATTTCATGAAAGCTCCCACTCAAAATGTAAACAAACATATCAAATATTTTATTGATGTGTGTCAATGAACAAGCAACCAAATATCACAAATGAGGCAACAAGATTGAGGTTATTCCCATTTTCCTTGAGAGGTGATGCACTAGAGTGGTTGGAGGATTTTTCTAGCCAATCTATTCATACATGGGATGAGCTAGTGGCCAAATTCTTGAGTAAGTATTTTTCCCCAGGACGAATGGTGCCAATGAGATATGAAATATTAAAGTTTCGACAACATCCAAATGAAGCTCTATATGAGATATGGGAGAGATATCAGAGGATGGTGAAAGATTTCACAAATAATGTAAAAAAAGATGTTTTTTAATATTTTGTCATGGACTCAACACCTCAAATCAATCCTATTTGAATCAACTGGACGGAGGAAATAACATGCACAAGACATATCAAAAAGCAAATGAGATTTTGGATGAAACAAAGGAGACTTAATCCACTAGGCAATCTATAGATAATGTATCGCAAGGAGATTATTTTATGGTTAAATTTACCAAAGAGATGCAAAATCAAGGTCAACAAATTGCAGAATTATCAATCACTCTAAAGTTTCTGGCAAATAACCAACTTCTAAGGCAAGTCAATGTCGTGGATAATGTTCAAGGTTCTGGTTATAATTTCATGGCTATGGGAAATAAAGTCGAGATCAAGAGGGTATTTATTTTTCCCATGGTCTAAATCAAGAGGGTGACCCCGAGAACAATGTTATCAAGAACCAAATGAGGAAGCTCATTAAGTTGTGTAATATGGATGAATTTCAATTTAAAAGGAGTAAATACACATGGTGGAATGGAAGAACAAATACAGATTGTATATTTAAAAGGCTGGATAGAATACTGTGTAATGACAGGCTGCAATATGTGTTTCAGATGATGGAAGTGGAAAACTTAGCTAGAGTCATTCTCACCATTCTCCCTTATTAATTTAATAAAAAAGGAGAAGGGAGCACATAGTTAAAACTTTTAGGTTTCTGAATTTATAGTTGAAGAAAGAATCTTGTATGGAGGTGATAAAGCAGAATTGGAATACAGAGATAAAGGGTAATCTATTTATAATGTCTCATCAGAAATTGAAGAACACAAAATCAGCTCTCATAAAGTGGAGTAAAATTTTTAGGTTTCTTTAACAATTTGCAACATTGGAAGATATTATCAAAGGAAGAGAGAAACAATTTAAAGAGAATCCTAATGGAGCTAATAGAGAAAAATTGTTTAAGGCTCATGCTGAGTTAAACTTACAATTTAAAAGAGAAAAAGATTTCTAGAGGCAGAAGCCAGGATTTGAGTGGTTTAAGGATGGGGAGAGGAATACCAAGTTATTCCATGCCATTGTTAAAGAAAGAAGAAACAGACTGAGGATTGGAAGAATTTAGAACGAGGAAGGGGACTGGATGGATGATGCATAAGACATAGCTGATTCTGCTATACAGTTTTTTTAGAAGTAGTTTACAAAGAAGAAAGATGCAGTGGATTTCTCTTTTTTAGATGAACTACTGATAAATATAAGAAAAATAAGGAAGTTATGAGAATACCAACGAAAGATAAAATCAAAGAAGCTGTAATGGGATTGAATAGGAATAGTGTAGGAGGTCCTGGTGGAATTACAGGAGATCATTAAGCAGGATATTTAGATAATGGTTACAACATTCTTTTTTGGATTTTAATTATCCAGGTTCATTACCCATACTAATTTGGTATTATTACAAAAAAGTTAGTAGTGAGCAACTTTTATAATATAGGGTTTATATCACTTAGTAACTTTGTGAATAAGATCTTTTTAAGAATTATTTGTGAGAGAATTAAGGGTTTACTTCCTCAGCTGATATCACTAGAGCAGGCAGGATTTGTGCAAGGGAGGAGCATTGCTGAAAATGTATTGGTGGTGCAGAAAATAGTTTCAGAAATAAGAAAAGTGGTAAACCTCCAAACATGGTTATGAAGCTAGATGTGATTAAAAATTATGATAGGGTGGAATGACTTTTTTTTAACCAAGGTTTTGAGAAAGCTAGGTTTTTCTGAAGTTCTCATAGATATGGTGTACAGACTATTAGAGAATAATTGGTACTCAATACTTCTTAATGGTCAACCTAAAGGTTTTTTCAAATCCTCAAGAGGTTTGAAACAAGGAGATCCTATGTCACGTATCTTATTCATAATAGCAGCAGAAGTGTTATCAAGGTCTTTGAAGAAATTGATGCAGAAAAGGGATTTCAAACTGTTTGGCATGCCAAGAGGAAGTCATAAACTAAATCATCTAGTTTTTGCTGATGAAATGATTATCTTAGGTAAAACTGAGGTGATAAATCTACAGATGGTGACTGAGGCACTGGATAGTTATGTAGAGGTGTCAGGACAGAAGATAAACAAAGAAAAAGGTGCAATCTATTTGCACAAAAGTGTTTTAAATGGAATTATAGTAATGGAAGAGGTAGCTATTGGCATATTGAGGAAAGAATTCCCTTTTAACCACCTTAGATGCCCTATTTTCTATATAAGGAAGAAGAAAGACTACTATCAGCAGATAATGAACAAAATAACTAGTAAGCTGCAAACCTGGAAAGGAAAGCTTTTGTCATATGGGGGACGAGCAGTATTGATTAAACATGTCTTTTAAAGCATCCCCATTCACTGTTTGTCAGTGATGAACCTGCCACTAAATGTGATGAACTTCATTCAAAGAGTTTTAGCTTAATTTTTTTGGAGTAGTAAAATAGGGGATAAGGGGAGACACTGGGTTAAATGGCTGATAGTGTGCTTACCACAGGAGTAAGGAGGGTTGGGTTTTAGAAGGATAACAAATATATCTATGGCTCTATTTTGTAAACTATGGTGGATATTCAAAACTACAAAGTCCATTTGGAGTGAATACATGCATAATAAATATTGTAAAAAGGAGCATCCAAAACTGGTCAAGTGGAAAAAAGGTGCAGGTGGCTCACAAGTATGGAAAAAGATGTTAAGTGCTAGAGATTTGGTGGAACACTTGATTATTTGGCGACGGAGGAAAGAAAATTTTGATTTTTGGCTAGATAACTGGACTGTTCAAGGTGATCTATACTCTTTGGTGGAGAACGGTTGTAATAAACATAGGGAGTATCAGCAAGTAAGGGATCTTGTAAGAGAAGACAAATGGAATGAACAGGTGATCAAAGATATTTTTGTAGAAGAGATGGCTGAGCATATTTTTGTTAAGTAAAGCCTTAAACTGAAGAAGGTAGTGAATTTCCCATATGGAGTATTGACTTAAAAGGATTGTTTATAGTTAAGTCAGCTTGGCAGTACATCAGGAATAAGGAGCATGTAAATACCACATATAAAAGTATTTAGATTAAGGACTTTTAAAACATGCTTTTTTATGTGGGATTATGGAAAGGTAGAGTACAAATGGATGACAATGTAAGAAGGTAGGGGTTGCAGGGACCCTCGAAGTATTGGTGTTGTGGAGAACCTGAAGTGGTGACACTAGCTCATGTCTTCAGAAGATCTTTATATGCTAATAGGACCTGGTCCTACTTTTCTTCTTTTGCAGGTATACCTATTCAAGAATTGACCCTAAGAGAAACAATTCTAAGATGGTGAATTGCTGAGGTAAAGCAGAGAGAACAAACATATGTTTCTGCATTACCTAGCATCATTTCGTGAGAGCTATGGAGGAGAAGAAATATGACAACAAGGACACCACATGGTTACGGACTATCTAGAATATAACAAAGAATATGAGGATGCTTTTGAAAGTGAGAAAATTAGTAGTTGAGTTCCCCAATGAATGGCCAGACATAATAAAAGAGTTTGATAAGCTAAAAAGAAAGATAAAGGTTACCAGACTTATATGGGAGGCACCTACAGAAGGGTTGGTGAAGTACAAAACAAATGGAGCAGTCAAAGGAGAAGAAGAAGGAAGTTCATATTTATTTTGCTTAAGAGATATGAATGGGGATGTACTATATGATAAAGGAGAACCACTTCAGTATGCAGACAGTATGCAGGATGAAGCAAATGCTATTCTACAGGCAGCTAAGAATTGTAAACAGACATAATGCAATAAAGTAATAGTTCAGATAGATTCACTCATCATGCAGAAGGTACTAACAAGCGTATAGAAGTACCCATGGAACATAGCAAATATAGTCAGATAAATACAACAACTCTTGCAGGGAAAACAAGTGAAATATCAACATATATATAGAGAAGGTAACTAGTTAGCTGACTATTTTGCAAACTTAGAAATAGATACAAGAGCACTTACTATTACAAACTTTCATCAGCTAGAGAAAAGATGAAAAGACATTATAAATAGTGATAAATGACAGTGACCATACTTGAGAATTAAACCATCAAAAGGATAAAGGGGCATGGGAGGCTACAACTAAATAGTTTATATGCAACATATGTATATTCCACAGAACCATAAAAAAGAGTGCATGTACTAACTAGACTAAGCTACTACAGCCAACAAAAAGGACTCTAAGCATTATGAGAGGGTCTATAGGTTAATTTGAGCTTGATAAACCTGGGAATAAGACTGCTAATCGAATATTCATAGGTCCAAGTATCATAATATCTTCATCCCTACTATATCTATGAAGCACAATTAAGTGAAAGCATTAAAGTCAACAACACTAGATATAAAAAAGTAGAGAAAGAGAGGAGAGGGTAAGCTCACTTGGTTATAACAACTCATCTCAGTTAACTTGATCCCTCATAGCTACACAAAAAATATTTCACTTTCCCATCCATCAGAGAACACAACTACAATAAGAGAAACATTAACAATCCAGTCAGCTGAAGGTGCTAAAAGTAGAATAAAGAAAAAGAAGTGCTACTTAATTCCGCAAACTGATATCACAAGGAAGCCACGATAATGGAGGCATAACATTGATCACCCAGAGCATTAGTTGACAAAAGATAAAGTTGGTGATGGAGATCTTTATTTCAGAGAGAGACGTGAAGGAGAAGAAGATTAGGAAACCTAGCACTAATCTAGAAACCCTACTTTGGTTATATGTATTTAAATTGGACTCACGTTGGGTCGGGTCAGTAGAATAGTACTAGGCTATCTTGTTTAAATGGGCTTGTCCATTTGTGATTAAATTTTTCTAATTTATTAATAAAATACAAAAATTAAACCAAAAAAAGCTCATTATGTGGGTGACAGTCAGACGTCAACAACGATCAAACAACTAAGGCCAATGGAAGAAAAAGAATCAATGGCAAGGAGAAAATAATAATGGTTGGAATGGTGGTAGTTATAGCAACCAAGGTTGGAATGGTGTCAGTTAAAGTAACCAACGTTGGAGAAGTAATCAAGGTTGGAATAGTGGTTATCAAGGTAACTAAAGTGGAGTCTTTTCCCTGTAATATCAACAAGGACAATCATCAGGAAACTCCAAACTAAAGGGATTAATGGAAAATATGTTAATGAATTAAGAGTAATCCAATAAAGAGAGATGATAAATAAAAAAAGTGGTGAGCTTTTATACCATCACAATCAAACAAACTGGGACTCAATTGGATCAAATTCCCTCTTAATTAAATGTCAGACCCCATGGAGCTCTACCAAGTAATATAATTATAAATTCAAAGAGAGATAATGCCCAAAACATATTTTTGTCATTATTACAAGGAGCGGTAATAAAAGAACTATTGTGATCGATGATGAGGATGAAGGTGAAAATGTTTGGCTTAGAGTTGATCAAAAACCCAAGGTAGTTGAATCTATCCTAGATAACAAGATTTCTATTATTGATGAGTTGATAGAAAAGTCCACTAAGGTTGAAAAGGAGAAAGCTCCTAGTACTTCTCTTAATGCTAATAAAACTATGTTGAAAGAGAAGGAGCCGGTTAGGAAGACTCTTCAAGCATTCAAGCCAATACCAAGGCCAGCTTCTCTATTTCTTCAAAGATTTATCAAACAACAAAAAGTTAGCCAATTGAAATTTTTGTGATATGATAAATCAAATCACCATCACGGTTCCTTTTGTGGAAGCTCTTAAGAAGATGCCTAGTTATTCTAAGTTCATGGAGGACTTAGTAACTAAAAACATAAATTTTGAACCATCAAGATAACTCATCAATGTAGTACAATTATCTTGCAAACTGGGGTAGAAAATATGTAAGATCCAGGGGCATACATTATTTCTTGCTCTATTAAGGTACAAGTTTTGAGAAAGCTTCATGTGATTTAGGAGTAAGTATCAATTTGATGCCCTACATTTCAAAAATAAGGGTTTGGGGGATACTAGACCAACTACCATGAAGTTGTTAATGGTGGATCAGATATTGAAAGAACCATTGGGATCCATTGAAGATATTCTTCCAGATAGATCATTTCTACTTTCTAATAGACTTTGTAATTTTGGATTCTGAAGTGGATATTAAGATCCCAATCATTCTTGGGAAACCTTTCTTGGAAATTGGAGTACTACGTGTGATGTTGAAGAGGGTCATTTCATGTTTAGGTTGGAAAATGACAAAGTGATCTTACATGTTCAAAAGCCAATAAAACACCTCAACGATTATGATGTGATATTTATAATTGATGCTATTGATGAAATGATGGTTAATGAAAAGGATGATATTTACTTTGAGGGAGTTTTACAAGTTCTTTTTTAATTTAATTTTGGTGAATTTTTGGGCCTTTTATTGATCGAAAGAATTATTTACAAGCTTCAGTCCGGCTAGACGACCCAAAAACAAAAGAAAGAATCAACAAAAACTAATTTATTTGAAACTCGGCCTAAACCAAAACTATCCCCTTTAAAATAGAAAGTTTCCCAAATAACATCATTTTCACTTTCCAAAACCCTTCTATCTTTAAAAATGCTCCCTTCTGGTAGCCACTGGAACCTTAAGCTCCCCCACCCCCTTCTTTGGGGTTGCTTCCATCTTGTTATATCTTTCTTAGCTATAGTCCAGCTCACATAAGAGCATTCACTCTTTGAAAGTAAACCAAACTTCTCATCTATGAGTTTTGAAAAGTGCTCCTTTTATGACTTTTTAGTAACTTAATAGAAGGGAAAGGGTTATCCACCACCGCGTGGCTTGCATCGAGGTAGTTGTCTGGAGATTGTAGCTCAACCACCGGTATAAACTGACCTCCCATCCTATTGGTTATTTGTCTAAAAAGATCTGACCTCTTCTTCTTTTTATTATATATGTCTTTTTTCTCTCCATAGATACAAAGCTTTTGGTACATGAGTTGATCTCCAAGCCTAAAAACTGAAGATGTAGGCATCATACCCCTGATTTCTTGCAAAAGTTTTTGTGTGCTAACATAGATTAGCAAAACTTCAAACTGTGCAACTGTAATGCCCTTAAGGGGTATACTCTTGTGTAAATATGCTTGCATCCCCCGTTTAAGAGGTATACTCTTGTGTAAATATGCTTGCAACCGCCATTTAACTCTCCTTTACTTAATTGTTGGTGTTGATGTTGCATGAGCTTTAATCCTTCTTGTTCTCACCCTTAATGTAGGAATTTATGCTTTATCTATGTTTATAATTCTCTGGCCTGTCGTTGGTAACTCCTTGAAATGTTTGAATTCTTGTACTTGTATGTTGTTGATAGCTAGATTAGCTAAGTAATCTGCTATCTGATTACCCTCTCTAAGAATATGATTCACTTGAACTTGTTGTTTGCCTATTTAACTATGAATGTACTCCATTATTTCTACAATTTTCCATGGTACTTTCCATACTCTTTATATGATATTTGTTAATCTAAAGAGTCTGTTTTTAATACCATTTATTTGAACCCCTTGACTGTACTGATCGTTAACACTTCATAGACTGCCCTAGCCTCCACTTAAATATTAGTCACAATTCCTACTCCCTTTGGCTGTGCATATATCAAATCACCTTTATTATCCCTTATGCAAAATCCATAAGACCCTTCTCCTAGATTTCCTTTACTGGCTCCATCAGTGTTGCATTTTATTTTTCCAGCATCAAGAAAGTTCCAGTACATAATATTTCAATATATTCTAGGCTTATATGAATCTAGTATATTGATTATGTCAATCCACTACTTTCCCATCACTTGAATCCTTGGTGAAATCATCATCACCATTCTTTGAATGTTTGTTTTAACCTGTTGGACCATTCCTTCAAAGAATATATTTTACAAGTGGTTCTTTGTAATTTAAAAATAATTCCAAGGAGGGTTACATTGAATCGTGATGGCTTTGGAGGGGCTTGGATCTTATTCATATAAGCCTCCAAAGTTGTCTCTTGATTTGGAGAATCGGGTCACTCCTCATACTAAACCATTTATCACCAAACCACCAAAGCTCGAGTTAAAGCCTTTGCCTTAACATTTGAGGTATGAATTTCCTAGAACTAATGAGTCCTTACCTATTTTTATCACTTCTTATTTGTCTAGTGTGCAGGCATATAGAATACTTAGGTGCATAAAAATCACAAGTTGGCATTGGATGGTTTATAGTAGATATTCGAGGAATTAACTCTTCCTTTGTATATACAAAATCAAATTGGAAGATAGAGTCAATCCAAGTATAGAACACCAAAAGAGAATCAACCCTCCCATCTAAGAATTAGTCAATAAACATATAATCAAGTGGTTAGATATTAGGGTAGTTTATCCAATCTTGGATAGCATATTAGTGAGCCTAGTATAATGTGTGACAAAGAAAGGTATAATTACCATGGTTTTGAATGACAAATATGAGTTGATTCTAACAAGGACCATCATATGATGAGGATTTGCATGGATTATAGAAAGTTGAACATAGAAAAAAGGAGAGACCATTTTCCAATTCTTTTTATGGATCAAATGTTGGATCGTTTAGCAGGTCGGTATTTCTATTGCTTTTTAGATTGTTATTTAATGTACAATCAAATTAAAATATTCTCTACGAATCAAGAAAGACTACCTTCATATGTCTATATGGTACCTTTTTTTCAAACAGATATCATTTGGTGTTTGCAATGCACCCGTAACTTTTCAATGGTGTATGATGGCTATTTTTATTAATATGGCGGAAGATATTCTAGAGGTATTCATGGATGATTTATCCATTGTAGGAGATTCATTTTTTATTGTTTGGAAAACTTTGATCGAGTCTTGAAGAGGAGCGTAGAGAAAAACCTTATATTGAATTGAGAAAAATGTTATTTTATAGTAGAAGAAGGTATTGTGCATGGTTACAAGGTATCTCAAAAGGGTATTGAAGTTGATCCAGCAAAGATTAATGTTATTCTTAATTGCCTTCTCAAACTACCATTAGAGGTATAAGAAGTTTCTTCGGCTATGCAGGATTCTATGTGAGATTTATCAAAGATAGAAAAAGTAGTGAACCCATTGTGCAATTGTTGGAGAAGGAAGAAAAATTTTGTTTTGATGATATTTGTATGATTGCTTTTTAGGAGCTAAAAGGTTTGACATCTGCCCCTATTATTTAAGCCCTCAATTTGGAATTGCCATTTGCGCTTATGTGAGATACTAATGATATGACCTTAGGAGAGATTTTCTGCTAGAAGTGGCAAGATTTTCCATTCAATTCATTATGCAAGCAAGACACTGAATGTCATTTAAATTAACTATACTGTTATAGAAAAAGAACTTCTCACTATTATTTATTCTTGTAACAAGTTCCATCCTTATATTATAGTTAAGGTGGTGGTACATTCGGAGTGATCTGCTATCTATTGGTGAATAGGGAGTCCAAATCGAGATTACTATATTGGATTCTACTCCAAGAGTTTTATATGTAAATTAAAGATAGTAAGGGCACCAAAAGTCAAGTGAAGGATCACTTGTCTCGTCTTGAAGAAGCAGACCTTTGGAGGTCAAAGAAATTAATAATTTTTCCCCAATGAACAATTCTTTGGAGTCATAATGGTCAAAGATAATGAATTGTCATGGTACACCGCTGTTGCAAATTTCTTGGTGAGTGGATTATTACCACTCGGGCTTCCTCATACCAAAAAAAAAAGTTCTTGAGGAATAGAAACTTTTACTATCGGGATGTGTCATATTGTTTCAAATTTGTGCTTATAATATCATAAGGTGGTGTGTTACAATGAATGAGGGCCAAGTGCATGAATGTAGATTTTATTGGCCTTCTTTATTTAGTGATGCTAATTTAATGATCAAATCTTGTGATTTATGTTAACATCAAGGTAATATCTCAAGGTGGAATGAGATGGCATCGAATCCTATTATGGAGGTTGAATTATTTGATGTGTGGGGTGTTGTCTTCATGGGTCCATTTGTGTTCTCCTACAACAACAATAATATGCTTGAAGTTGTTGATTATGTCTCAAAATGGATGGAGGAAGAGGCCTTACCTAACAATGAAATAAGGAGTGTCAGTATTGTCTTAAGAAGAATATTTTCACAAGATTTGTGTAATGACCTGATTTGTAAAAAGTTATTTTTTATGTGTTTTGACCATTTTTACCTTTCCTTTAGTTTATATATGTTTATTTTGGAGTGTGGAAATGGTTGGCATATTTTTTAATGTGATCGAGAGTGATTTTGATGAGTTTGTGATTTGTAAAGGCCTAAAAAGCCATACAGTTGACTTTGGTCAATATTTGATAATTCGAGTACTGGATGGCAATTTGAACTGCACTAGAAGATCTAGATGTTGAATTTAGGTTAGTAGCATGGTTGATTCTGGTTTGGGACCTTAATATCTCATTTTGATTGTTCATTTAGAAAATAGTGAAAAGGAGGTCCCGGGGGTTAATTTAGCAAGAACAATCTTTTTTTCAAAAATCTGACATCTCCATTGAGTACGAAACATCAAAAGTAGAATAGTAACATAGTTTATTTGCATTCATAGGATTCCGAACGAATTTCGAAGGGTCAACCGACAACTTTGCAACTTAGCAAAGTTGTTGATGCAACCTCTTTAGTAGCCAAAATATCACTTTAACTGGAAATTAAAGCATTATTTTAGCATATGTATTTGACCAGTCACCTACCACTAAAGAAAATACTTGACCACTTTAGCGGGTATCGCTTTAGAGGGCCTATCCATGTAGGCTAGAATATTTTAGCAGTCACCCACCCCTTAAGCGATGACCGCTTAAGTGGCCAAAGCTGTGTTGGTATATATAATTTAATTTTATGTTTTTCCTTCTTTTTTGGACGTTTGAGCATCGAATTTGGGTGATTCTTAAGGATTTCTTTACTATTTGAGCTTGCGTAAGGTCCAAAATCTTATGCTCATTACTTTACATCGATTATATCATCAAAATTACCTTTTACTCATAATTTCAATACGGACATTTTTGGGGTTTTACCACTAAATCTTTCAAAGAAATTTTCTTTGATTTGTACCTCATTTTTATCCTATTTTCACATGAATTTTCACCTGGAGAGTTTATAATGTTGGAAAAGGTATTTTTAAAATAAAATTCTAATTTTACCCCTTTCCTTTTTGAAATCATATTTCAAACCTATTTTGGACCCCATCCAAATATGGAGAATATGAGCATCATTAGTTTTTTGTAATATATAATACTATATTTGAATGTTGTAATTTTTTTTGAGGCCGTTCATAAGGGAAAGCTCTGTGTTGAAAATCTTTAGGTCAATATTTCATCGTGTTGAGACATGTAAAATCTTATCTTCTTTTAGCTTGAGATGAAGAGTTAATAAATAAGTAAAACATGTTATGAGTCGGGAAAAATAATCAATGATTTTGTATTTAGAGATTATTACTATTACTATTCATGCCCATGTGAATTCTTATATTCTATAGTTGTTGGCTTGTGATATCTGATATTATGTGTTGCTCCTGTGGGGACTTTATGTGACTTAATTATCCTTATCTATATATTTAAGCGACTTCATTCTAGATATAATGTCCCTGCAAGGGCTTAAATGGTCAATATAGGCCTTACTTGAGCATTGGTTGCCTTTATCATGATAGAAATACCTATGTAAAAGTTGATATGATATAAATAATGTCTTACATGCATATTTTTTCAGCTACCTAAATAGAGTTAATAATCATGAGTTATGGATATATTGAATTAATTTCTGGTTTCACATATATATATTTGTGTTGGATGGATTGAATATTTTCAAATTGATTGAATGAAACATTACATAATAATTTCATATATTCATGAGATACTTACCATTGTGGAATATAGTTTTTGAAAGAAAATGAGACACTTTTTATGAAAACCCTCTCCATGAACATAAGTCAAAGAGGTCGGTTGAGATTTGATATATTACAGTATATGAGTTGCGAACCCCCCATGAGTTCTACCTAGGAACTGCAAGCTCGGTGAGTGTATACAAAATGCCATGAGATGAATTTCACCATTCATCTCATCACATTACATGTATTATATTTCAATATGCATCTTTCATGATATTATTAGTTTTTGGTGACTTATGTTTAGTTTTTCAATGTTTCCATCGAATATATCTGTGCTTTTTTTCATTTCCATGTTTGTATATTAGAACTGTTAGTAGAGATGATGTGAGCTACCATTTGGGACTTTTTTTCTTATAGGTGAAGCGCTCATAGTGTTATTTTACTTATCTTATTTTCTTATTTGCTTAGTCGACCTATGTTACCAACTGAGTACAAGTGGATCGTACTCACCCCTACTAAGCCCTTTCGGTGTAGATTTTAGTACGAGTACGACAAGCAAAGGTTGAGACCATGTTGTTGATTGGTGTTATTTGAGGTATTGGATTGTGGTAGTGTTAAAGGAAGATTTAAGATCTCATTATATTTTACTTATATCATTATTTGGATCAGGGACATATTTTGTACTTTTCAACTTTTTGATTTGTAATTAGATGCTTTTACATTATGACACCATGTTTTAGGTGATTTATGATGTTTATTTCAAAATTTTATTATATCACAGTTTTATGGGTCTGAATTTGTTCTAGAAGTCTCGCATTGGGTTATATGGTTGTTGTTTTTGGTTTTTCTTTATCAGTTTAGGGTGATAGGTTCCCTTATCAAGGCTGAGCCGCAATAAGTACCATCATGACCCATTTTTGGAGTGTGATAAATTGGTATCAAAATAACTAGATTCACTAATTTCATAAGTGTAAGAGCAGTAAGTTTAGTAGAGTCTTGTTGATCCATATATAGACGCTTGTATCTAACTTCGAGAGTCTATAAGATATTATTAGGAAAAACTTCTCTGTATTGATTCCTAGTCGTGCGGATTGTTCTTACCCAGTGTTCTAAGTTTTTTTTTCACTCTTTTCTGTGGAGATGGTGAGGACTAAATCTCAAGAGGCTAAGATTCTAAGCCAACATCCGAGGATGGAGCCTAGACTAGAGGGCGAGGCAGGGGTCGTGGATGGCCTAGAGTTAGGGGTAAAGCACAAGGAGCTACGCTATTCAGGGGATGCAGAAACGTAATTTTGACCCTCCTGAGCTTCGTATTTCGAGATTTATGGGGTTAATTTAATTAGCTTTTTTATATAAAAATTCTAAAATAATAGCGACAAATAAAATCATGCCACTTTGCGCAATTTCATTTGTCCAAAATACTCTTTAATTTTGGTTTATTTTTATTTTTATCTTATTCACCAAGTTATACTCTTATACCCTTCTCGTGTGTAAACCGTAATTAAATTATGTATAAACTACTTAAAACTCAAGTGTTTCATATATAATTACCTTCTCTCCCAATATTTTAAAAAATTACTAAAAATCCCATATATGATACATTACTTGATTATCTGATACATTATGTTATGATACATAAGTAGCATATTAAATGCGATTTATTATTTAATGAACGGTAATAAGCATAAGGCTGATTAATCAAATCTCTAAAAAATAGGAATTGTCATTTTGAAATACATAAATCACGTAACAGACCATTTTATTTTTGAATTTTGAATGTCGTTTTCATTTGTGTCTTAGTCCACTACTTCCAAAAAATAAATTTTTGTCCATTCTTTCATTCAATATTTTTCATGAATATTTCTATTATGCTGAGACATTCAGGTTTCTGGCAAAAAAAAATTATTTATGAAAATTACAAGAGCGATGGAATTGTAGTTAGAGAAAGTGTTTCGTATTTTAGGTTGATTTCTGTTATTACGACGAAACTTGAGATAGATCAAGCAAAGAAAAATATAGATGGTCGTTATCTTGTTGATGAAAATATGGCTCCAATGGTTATTAGAAATGACGATGGTGTTAAGGTTTACGTTGAATTGAAAAAAATCTGCACAGATTTTGTAATGTATCTGTTATTCATTACAACAAGTGATAAATCGACTCATGATGTAAAATTTGATGCTGAAACTGGTGCGGTAATGTGCGTCGAAGGAACATAATTAGATACAGTTGCACTTGCTGTTGTTGACTCATATAATTAGTACTCTTTGTATGTACCAGAAATTGAAATACGAAAATTCATCACTGATTGCCAAAACACTGAAGTTAAGGTGAAGCAGTTGTATGAGGATAAGAAAACTCTGGAAGTTGTAATGGAATAGTTTGCGTTAGATCACAATTTCAATTTTCGAGCAGCAAGATCAGATAAAAAAAGGTATTGTAAACTATGTTGTTGTTAGTTTTTTTGTGTATGTTGGGTGTTTATGTATTGGTGTTATGATACATTGTAAAATGTGTTCTGATTGTGTTATTCATAAACAATATCGTATATGAAGGTGAAGTGGTTTAAACCAAACAAATGTCAGAATGTTGTTATAAGAATTGTTTAAAGGAGCATGACTGTTTACAGTATCTGATACATAATATTTTTTTTATTGAAATATTTTTTTTAAAAAAATGGTGATTATTTATTTTTATCTGTAGCTATTGAACGGAATATCATAATGAAAATTGCAGTTGGTACATGAAAGTATCTTGCTTGTTGGATTTTGATCTTTTTAAAATTTGGAAATTCAATGATGAACATACATGTTCAATGAGTGATAGGGTGTTAAAACAGTTGCAGGCTACAATTAACTTTGTTAGTAATTTTACAAAGCCAAAGTTAGTAAACTACAAGATGAAACACACTCTAGCAGATATTATTGAAGAAATAAAAATTGTGTATGGTGTTGACATCAATTACATGAAAGCTTGGCGTGCAAAGGAGCGTGCTATAGAAATGCTTAGGGGTGGAGCTGCTGACGGATATAGAGAAATACCGAGATACATCTACATGCTAAACTCTGTGTATCCGGGGTCACACATCAGGATGCATAAGGCTGTAGATAATGAATTCAAGTATTTGTTTATAGCTTTACAACCAATGATCCATGGTTTCAAGCATTGTAGACCAGTTGATGTAGTAGACGGTGCTTATTTGAGTTGACCGTACCAAGGGACTTTTCTTTTTGCGAGCACTCTTGATAGTGTAGGTATGACTAATCATGTTAAATAATCTTTAAGACTTGTTATGATACATTGTAGAACATATACACGATGTTATAATACATAACTGTATAGTTTATGATACATCATTATCGATTCTTATACATATTAGTAATACATTATAGTTTATGATACATAACTGTATAGTTATTGATACATCATTACATATTCTGAGACATCATTATAAATTCTGATACAACAATTTGTTATAAATCATGCTTTATAATTTGTTTTTTAAGTTTTATATTACCAATTGCATATGGTTTTGTTGACTCGAAAAATGATTCCTCATGGACATGATTTTTCGAGCAATTTTAGAATGCTTTTGGGGAGCGTGAGAACATGTGTGTTGTATCAGATCACAATGAAACAATAATTAAAAGTGTCAGCATGTCTATCAAAATGTTCCTCATTAGCATGCATTTGGCCTCTTTGGAAGAACGTTTGTACAAATTTCAGAAGAAGCAAGGACAGACTTAGCGACCTATTTTATTCGATGGACAAAGCGTACAGAAAGAAAGATTTTGAATACCTTAGGTCGAAGGTTGATAAAATTGATCATTGAGTGAAAGATTATCTATATGATGCAGGATATGAGAAGTGGTCAAGAGTTCATGCTCCTATAAATAGGGAGCGGATGATGACATCTAACATTGCAGAATGTACAAATGGTTGTTTAGTGGATGCGCGTAAATTATCGATTTTAGGTTTTTTGGAAGAAGTTAGAAAATTATTTGGAGCATGGAACTGTAAAAATAGAGAAATTGCTTCATATACAGAAACAACTTTAGGGATAAGGTTTGACGAAATCCTCACAACTAATGGAGTTAAAGCATCTAGAATAACGGTATGCGCAAATAATTACTCATTTTATGTTTTATTTATTGAATAAAAATTTCTTGTGTGTTATATTTTTTTTTTGTGTGTTAATTTTTATTTGTTAGGTCAAGCCTGCATCAGAGTATCATTACTCAGTTTATGAATATGGGAGAGTATACGTTATGGACTTGGATGCTAAAAAATGCAAGTGCAGTAGATTTCAGATTGATGAAATTCCATGTCCGCACGCGATTGCAGTGTTGAAGAGTAAACATGTTATGAAGTTTCTTCCGTGGTGCTCTGATTACTATAAGCTTGCGACATTAGTGAAGATATATGAAGTTCCAGTAGTACCTATGCTGGATAAAAAGGATTGGCATGTGCCTTAATGTGTTGAGGAAGAAGAAGTCTTACCACCCAAATACAAAAGACCACCTGGTAGGCCGAAAAGGATAGGTGTAAGAAAGCAAGTGAAAAACTATCCTCTAGTACAAACTGTTCTGATAAATGTGGTCGAGAAGGTCACAATAGACGTACTTGCAACTTCTTTCCAAAGGAGAATTGATGTTTTGGTTACCTGATACATTGAACGATCTATGTTTAGTTCATCACTGTTAGTTTGGTTTTGATTTGGCTATGTTTGAATAATGTTAAAATAATGTTTAATTTGAATTATTGTTTGTTTTTAGTGACTTATTTTTGTCTTTTAATTTTAATTTTATTTAGTATTTAATATGTTTACAATTACTATTTAATTTTATTTAAACAACACTTGTATCTAATTGCTTTAAAAACTGGAAACTTTACAAAGATAAATGATGCTAGTTTAGGATTCATGATACAACGTAGCTTGTATTATGATACATTGCAAGAAGTAATTGTAAACATTGTTTATATTAGTCAACTTTATCATAACTGAATTATTGTTATTTGTACTGTAACATCAGTATATATGATAGATGATTATGTGATGTATCATAACTGAATGTGAAATTTTTTTAGTTATATTTGTTTTACCTACTAATTTGCTTTAAATATGTTTCACATTTGATCTGAGACACTTTGAGTTAATATGATACATTACATCCAGTTTTGAAAAAATTATGTATGATACATGTCTTTACAGTAACTAACTTATTGCACAACTTTTCAAAAATTTGCACATATATAATTCATCGATTTGAATGTGTCAAAGAAAACTTAACATATCATAAATTAAATTTTAATTGATGCAAAAAAATTGATGAACATTTTCTGCCACGAAAACATCACTACTAAAAGTAGTGTCTGAAATTACATTAATACAGTCCAACAAGATAGAAACAAAAAAAATGTTAACAACATAGTTATGGAACAATCTCGCATCGACTCTATGGCTAGAATATTAGACTTATCAGTCGGAGGGACATAAAATGGTCGTGGTCTTGGTGGATCGTCATGGTCACTGGAATAAATCTTCTTAGCCTTTTTAACTTCATAGTTCTATAAGAGTGTTGCATATCTCTTTCAAAGATATTCTGCATCAAGATTTGATGAAGAAATCTGCAATTGATCTCTAAGAAATTCTGCATAAACTGCCACAAAAAATCCACAATTCCTAAGCATGACGAACCATTTAGTTATATGCTTAATAATATGGGAATTATTGTTGTATCAAAACATATTCACATGGACAGTAAATGTATAATAATGTGTCAGCTTTAATTAGGTAAATTTATAAATTTGCAACAATAAAAAATGAGATGAAATATTTCTAGATATATAAAACTGTAAAGATATACTTACAAAATTTCACTGAATTGTTGTGCAATATCTTCAATGTATTCAACATCGAATGGGGTATCATTCAAATCACCGACCACTTTACTCATCTTATCTATGTAAGCTTTGAGACTTGACCATACAGTTCATTTAGTGTTTTCCAGTAATCCACTATAACTAATGTATGTTGGCAGCATCACAAACAATCTTTTGATCTCATGTGATATCTCTATGTTGCAATGATAACATTGAGTCATATACCTGGATACATCTTTTCTTTAAGGATATCACAGCTAGCACCCAGTGAAAATTTTCATCATAATTTATAGGAACTTATACATCATCAACTAAGTGCCAAGGCAAAACAGCCGGTATGTTGAACCTTTTGATGATGTTTATCAGTGATTCTTCATGGCTTTCAAAAAAACATGTTTTCTTATAATCATCTTGGATTGAAAGAGAATCACTCGTTGCATCCTCAAAGTAACGTTTGTATGTCTCATCGATGTATGTTTTGAACAAGCAATTAACAGTGGTGTAACGATATGCTTGATCCTTTTGTTGCTTTGATTTCTTCCAAAGGTAGTAGAATATAGCATCTACATACTGCTTAAAATAAAAAAATAAATAAGTTATTGATATCCATAAATTCTTTTCAAGTAATAAAACTAATTTGGTATATAAAATTTGAGAATGACAGTTATGAACTTTTTATATAAATTATGTATCAGAATGCATAATAATGTATATTTATGTATCAGAAACTGTTTATTGTACATGTAAGTAATATTTTTGATAATGCCTCATCATTCTAGAAGGTGTTTGGCCGAGAAATTGTGTAGAACCAGTTCTTTGAGTCTGGTTGTGCAACAACAAAATCCAACGAACTAAAACCAATTCCTGATTTATTAGCTTTGTAGTGGTTGTCTTTCAATTTCCTACATGAGTATAATGAAATTACATGACTCTTTGTGATTTTAAAATCATAAAATAATAATGAAAAAAGTAAAAATATATTACTTCTTTTCAAGAAACTTTAATAATCCTTCAACAATCCAATCACAGTACTCTTCGATTAGTCCCGTCGGCATATCATGAGAAATAAGATAACCATCAAACAGATGCTTTCGAGGAAATTCAATTGTTGTAGATTCTTTGCCTTTACAAATTAAACCAAATTTTGTTGTAAATGGTGAACTGAATATTATAGTTCGCTTCCTGTTTCTTGGTGCACATGTTTTAATGGCATGTTGTTTACCCATTTTTGCTTCAGGAAGAATTGATTGAAACTGAGTATCATGGATTTGACATTCATTGTCATTGATTTCAGTGGGACTAACAGACTTCATTTTCATGACAACAAATGGAGTGGAAATTCCAGCTATAATGTTATCTATCGATTCCTGAGATGCATCAGTTGAACTATCATTGGTAGACTCCTGAAAATGAAAAATTATTAGATATAAACTAAATGTGTATGATAAACTATATGAAATCTATAGTGTAAATACATCGTTAATATTATATCTGTGTGGCATTATTATTATAAAGTATCCATACGGTTTAGTGAAACTGTTATGTATCATTATATTTAATAATGGTCTGATACATTTCATAAAACATTGATTCGGTGTATTTAATGTATCCGGTAAATTATATAACATGCTTAATCTTTTTTTACACAAAGATATTCCTAATTAATAGCATATATATTCCAAATATCGTGTGTTATCCGTACCCGCAGTTCATTTGAAACTTCAACATTGCCCATTCGTAAGGACGGAATCAGGAAGATTGACTTTTTGTAAAAGATTATTTGAATTTATTGGCATTGCATCGATTGGTGTGGACATGCCAACTATGATATTATCTATGAATTCCTGAAATACTTCAGACGATATCACAGTGCAGGACACCTAAAAATGCAAATTGAAATTATCAGTAATGTATCAGATAATCAAATAATGTATCAGCTACATCAACAAACTGTTACAGCATTATACTAACATTAATTGGATGAAAGAGATCCCATATGAAATAATCCACAACCGTATGTTCTATGTACCTGCAGTTCATTTCGATCTTCAACATTATTTGTTGGTAAAATGAGATCAGGGAGTTTTCTTTCTGTAAAATCTCCACAGATTGTATTGCACTAACTGGTGAGGAAAAGTCAGCTATGGTGTTGTCGACGGAATGCTGAAACGCAATATTCTTAACCTCCATTTAACTTTCCTAAAACATGAAATTAATTAGATATTAAAGAACTTGTAAGACTTATATAGGATGAAATAACAACACCGTTGAGAAAGAATTGACAAATGTATTCATTATTTTACATTGAATGTGTCAGTTGTACAAGATATAATTTAATATCTAAGTAACATAATTATTTTCCACATTAATAACATACACTCGATATACTTGTTGCACTATCAGTACCTTTTGTACATTTTGAACTTCAATAATCTATCTCCGAATAGCCGTATCATCAAAATTAAATTTGTGAGAAGATTCAGTTGATGGTTTTTCATCCCACTTGTGTTCTCTAGTATATACAACATTTCCATCATTATTCTAAACCACAAAAAATTCATTACATCATAAAAATAATATACGATACTTTAACATTCCTACTACTTTACCTTTTCTGAAACATCCTTTGGATGTTCTTTCGGAGTTCCCAAATCATCACCATGTGTCTCATTCTTTTCCACATCTTTATTTGAACTATCGATTTCAATAACAACCTGAAAACATATACTTGTAAACAGATAAATATATATAAAATTTAATAAAATATGATGTGATCATATTAAAAGTTACTTTTTGTGGAGCATCATGCTTCTCCTTCACAACTAACATCATTTCTTCATATTATTTTTTCATTTCTTCATGATGTTTTTTCATTAATGCTTTAATGTCATCAAATATTTTGTCAACCTGCATAAGTTTAACAAAGTAAATTAGATATGTCAATAAAGCCAATTTTAAAAAAAAATTATGTTGCACTTACATATTTCTTGACTAATGATTCAATTGCATTCATATCAACTTTCACCAAAACTTGCTCAGGATATGTTCCTCCAGACATATTAATTTTTTGTGTGGACTTACGCCCACTTTCGACAATTGGTGGGTTTCGTTCTGCTGGTGGTGTCCGTTAGCCGAAATCCATTAGAGATGGTTCATATGGAGCTTCTTCATTAATTGGGTCAGTAATTGTGTTTGATATGCTAGAAGGTGATTCATTGACTTCTTCAACAGAGGGATGATCTTTAATATTTTCTTGATCTGTCACTGATTCTCTTCGCTCAGTGTCTATTTTTTTCTTTTTAAAGACGGTGCCAATGATATATCATACTTGGACTTTGACCTAGTTAACAGTCCGAGTGGTGGTGGGATAGTAAAATTATCAAAATCATCCAAAAGTAATGAACCAACTGTCATTTTAGCTGTCTGATCAACTTTTATCGGCTGTCAACAAGATGTGGATGGCAAAGTTGAATTGACAGAATCTTTCAAATCCATTCCATCATGATTTGGCAGTTGAAGACATTTTAGCTCATCAACTGTAGGACTTATGTTGGTATATAAATACTATAATTAAGATTGAAAAAAATAAAAAATTCAGTTAAATGAATGTAAGGGCAATAATGTATCAGTATTCTACATAACATGTAGTGGTACACCATAAACTGTACAGTTATGTATGTGAATGTATCATATGGGTACTGTAATGTATCATGTAATAGTGAAAAAAGGTTATTATGTTGCATGAATTAATATGAAAGAAGTCTAATCATCAAAATATACTACAGTATGAATAAGTTACATGCTTAATCATACAATGACAAGAATATATATATTGAAAACATAAAAGAAAATTCCATGTCTGCAACATAAAATACAAAAAGAGATTGAAAATAAATAGAAATTACCTTGCTAAACATTCTATTCATGAACTTTTCAAATTTAGGTTTTGTTCCAACAACAAACCAGTTACATATCCTCAGGATACGATTATCAATACGACAAGCAATGTCTTTATCTACTTCAGAACAATATTCATACATCCAGACGTTGAGAACATGTGGCATTCCTCCTAACCGATAAATGTGAGAATACATGCATGAATACATACTAACTGACTGAATAACATAAATGTGAGAATACATGCATGAATACATAGTAACTGTAACTAAGTTTGTGATAACATGATTACTGAGTCTGAGTACTGATAATATGAGATACTGATAACCATATAACTGAAATAACTAATATTGAGCGGCTGTATCTGACTGTCTAGTTTCTGATGGAACTAGATGAGTTGACTGTATTTGACAGTCCTAAATTCTGTAGAACTATCTGAGTTCTATTACTGAGACTGAATGACTGTATCTGAAAGTCCTGATTCTGTAACTGAATCTGTGGGAAGTAGTCATGTAACTGATATGCCCAAAATAATGCAATATAGCTGAGTTAGGGTCCAATCTGTAACCCCAATTGGAAGGGTGTCAATACTGCACCACTGATAAGGATAAGCTGTGGGTGACCCTCATCTGACAGTGTCCCCAAAAGAGTGTCCCCAAAAGAGAATGGTACGAACCTCATCTGACAGTGCTTATCCACCTCATCAACCCTTATCTGACAGTGTTGATGTCTTAACATATGCTGGCTACACAGTTCAGGAATGCAAGGATTATTTCTAAGAATCACACCTTCACCTGACGGTGTGTGTTCCCATCCTTGTGTTCACTCAGTGCTAAATCCTACTCCCATCTGAATAAATACTGAACCTGATTAACTGAATTGAACTGGACTAAGTTAACTGAGTTCCCTTGACTAACGGAATACTACTGAGATTACTGAATTTCTGAGATTTCTGAGTTTACTGAGTTTTCCCGAGTCACATGACTGACTGAATTTCTATGAACATGGCTCGACTGAGAGTATCTTGAAAACATGACACTGGCTCTGCGCACACAACTAAATTTTTTGGGTTAAGTACCCCCAGGACTCGATGGAAAGAAACTGACAAAATATGACTTTCTTGAATACATAACCACATCAACAATCCATAATATAATAAGTTGGAGAATTTATGAAGTACAAGTTCTAAAGAACCACAATGGCCACACATATATCCATAATTCATTGACTAAGACATTTCATCAAACACTTGACATGCATGAACTTGTACATGAATGGGGATTTCATATTATTATACTAGTATGGTACTTTTCCTTCACATAGGCATTTAATCAAACACATGGGTAGCACCCTTTGGTTATACAATCATCAACACATCTAATAATCATGGATACACTAATCAACTTGTAAATTGAAGGGGTTTATCATGGTTATGATGTAAATCTTCATATAATAGGGTCAATCATTGGAATATGTAATTTAAAACATGAATCAAAACCCCACAACATCATGAACATAAATTTCAATTCTATTTAAATCATGAACATTCATAAATACACAAATCTTGTATTTTGGAAAGAGATTCTTGAGCTTTATGGGTGAAAGGGACCCATGAATCAATACATGACATACCTGGATTGTGAGTTTCTTTAAGTTCTTGGACTTGAAGAACTTGAATTTCTTAGTTTCTTGAAGAAGGATTTTGATCTTGTTCTTGGGGATTATTTTTGAGAGAAAACCCTAATTTGATATTGTAGATGGATAATGAACTTATGATCCTTGATTTGATATAATTAGAGGTTAAAATGGGTGGAAAAAGACCCAAATACCATTTTAAAAATGACTTTAAAATAACTAAATAAACTATGCAACGGTTGGTATGATGGTCCATCGCTGGGTTGACGATCTGTCGGTCCTGGCCGTCGCACCTGGGCAGAATAGGGGTTCACTGCCTCTGTTGTGATGGCTTGGGCGACGGTCCTTCGTTAGCTTGATGGTCCATCATCCTGAGCCGTCGACCTTAGGTAGAAGGTGGTCTCACTCCTCTGCTACGACAGTTTGGGCGATAGTCTGTTGCTAACTCAATGGTCCGTCGGCCCTCATTGTCGCACCTGGGCAGTTTTGACTGCTTTCTATAAAATGACCATAACTTTCTACCCCGATATCAGATTTGGACGAATTTGGTATTGTTGGAAAGCTAATTCAATTTTACACATGAAAAAGTGAAAATATTAAAAATTTCATGTATATATAAGTTGATTAATCTTTTAAAGTAAGTTTCTAACATTCTTAGGATGATTTCAAGCTAGGTAGAAGTACGGGGTATTATAGGTATGGATAAAGGGTATGGATCATATGTTTTGGATATGAATTGGTTGGATGAGTTGTACTCTTGATAGTGTTGGTTCTAAAGTTTGAGTATAGGATACGAGTGAAGGGTACCACTCATATCAAATAATATGACTCATGTGGGTCATTTGTAGCCCTGTGACGGGATTTTGGTCCAACTTAAGTGGGGGTATTCTGGACATTTCTCCACTATTCTTGATAATTTCTCACAACTTCTAACCTACTTGGGGGGTTATTTAGCCCAATATTCCATTTATTAACACTTAGAAACTCTTCTAAACACTCTATAATTCTCTCAAAAGCTTTTGGGCAAGGTAAACTAGGATTTTAACTAAAGGATTGAATTGAGTCTTGTCCTGGTGAGTTTTTTCCATCATCATCTTGGTTTAAGTCATGTTCTTTTCTCTCATTGTTAATTCTAACAAGATACATGGTTTTTATTAATGTTTTCATGATTTCATTGATTGTATGATTTTGGTTTTCAAATATGAATTTGGGTTTTTTTATATTAAATGGTTGGTTATGGTTTTCTAGGGTTTTAATTATGCTTTTACATGCATTAATGGTAGTTTTGGATAATGTGATTTTATGGAAATGGTTTAGTGGTAATTAGATTTGGTTTTGGTCATATTATGCCCTCAATGTGTTTGACAAAATGCTTATAAAGATATGTTCATTGCATTGACTACTTTTAATAACTCTTGCTTGCTTTAAAACTCGGTAAAAGTATTATGCATGGTTTAAATGGATTGGAATGGTAAATGGATATTGGTTATTCTTGTGGGGCACATGGAAACTCCCACATGGTTTAATATGGTAAATAGAAGGGCACTTGAAAGTCCCCTTAAACCTCTATATGGTTGGCTATGGATAGTACTTGCAAGTATGGTTGGTATGACGATACCACCACTAAATGGAATTGGTTAATAAATAGTAAATAGATTGATTGGTTGCTTAGTAATGGTTTTAATTTGGAAATAATGGGGGGATGTATAGCTAAGCCGTGTACGGTGGAGGTCCTGTGGGGACCAAAATTAGAAACTCATATTTGCTGATGTGAGGTTGGTCTTGGTGTCCATTTCCATGCCATCCTACTATATTTTAGGGGATGTACTAGTCATACCAGGTTTACTTCCCTAGTCGTGCGGCTTCATACACCGGGGCCCTTTCAACAGGGGGATTTGAACCCATATAGCCTGTGGGTAGTTTAGGACGGTAAAACTACATAGCCCAGGTAAACGTTTTAAAAGCATGCTAAACTTGGTCCCTTTTGCCGGCCTGGTGTTATATATATATATATACATATATATATATATATATATAAATGGTTGTGTGCATATAGATAGTTTTACTTGGTTTTATAAATGGCATTATTTTATCCTTATCCTGAGTTTATGCTAGCAATCACTCGCTAATCTATCTATTGGAGGCTGTATACCCACGCTGTGCAGGAACCAATCGTTCTACTCATCATATATAGTGATTGACTTGGGGATCAATATTTGGAATGAAGTAATGAGCTTCCATCTTTAGGAAGGCTCTATTTCATGTTATGGATATTTCTAGACCCTTGATTTTGTTTTGGATATTGGTTTTGGCCATGGTTGGGGGAATGTCTTAACCGGATTATAATACTCCTTAAGTTATAGGCTTTGTGGTACTTCAATGGGTTGGAATGGGTGAGATCGGTATTAGTGTCGGACTTGGCATTGGAATAAGACGGCGGACTGACATCATCAGACATAATTTCTCACTGTTCCATTGTATTTTATTTTTAGAATAAATTATATTATATTTTGGGACATCTTTGTTTATGGCCTGGTTTATGACCCTTATTTTGGTATGGTTTGGTGTGGTTGGACTATTGGTATGGGATGGTTGGACTCAGTTTGGTCGGTCATTGTTGTGATCTCATCCCAGAGTCTTCTTGTGAGCTGTTGTACTATTTGCAACATGCTCGAAATTCAACCAACTCAGGGTAAGAGGTTGGAGGTTGGCTTTAGTAACGGGGGTTGTCTCCAATTCAGATCGAACTTGGGATGCCCATTACGATAAGGCCCCTCGGTCGGGTCGTGTCATCATACCTGTACACTGTTTCACCTGAGTTGGTATCCCAACCGCAACATTCTGGAGCAAGTCATAAATTTTTTAATCTTTATTCATCTTTTGACCAGATTTCTCCTCATAATCGTGCACGATAATCATAATTTTCCCCAGATAACAAGTATTACTAAATGATTCAGATTACAACTCCACATACACAACCCATACCTTACAAATTGAAGATCTTTAAATAAGGAATTAAGTGTTTTAGAAAGAACATCTACTGATAATATGTAAAGGATTTGAAAAATAGAATCTCCCTGCTTCACTCCTTTAGTAGAGTTAAAAAAAACTTCTATGATTGGCCGTTCAACAACACTAAGTAGTAATTATTTTAAATTAGTTTCCAAACCATATCTACAAATTTATTTAAGAAACCAATTTTCCTAAGAATTTTCTAAGGAAAAATCATGACACGATCATAAACTTTATCCATGTCAAGCTTTATGACAACATTAGAAGGATTCCCTCCTTTGATAATATCTATTACCAAATCCTGAGCCAGTAGGATATTTTTTAATAATACTTCTCTATCTGAAAAAATTAGATTGATCAGATCAAATTAGGCAGAATATTCTCTAATCTATCATGAATAATTCTTGATGGAATATTATTTACAAAATTACTCATGCTAATCTCCAATCCATCATGAATAATCCTAGATAAAATCTTGTTTACAAATAACTCAAGATAATAGGACTCAAATATGATAAGGTTTTAACATGTCCTTCTTAAGTATAAGGACCAAATTAGTATGACCTATGGAATTTGAAAGAGTATTACCGGCAAAGAAGTCTTGTACCATCCTTATGATGTCTAAGTCTACAGTATCCCAATATACATGAAAGAATCTACTAATATGACCATCAAGACCACTAGAGCTATCACCATTAAGTCTGAAAATTGCATTCCTTACCTCTTCACTAGCTGGAATTGCCGCCAAATATGTATTCTCTTAATCAGAAATAAGTTCAAGGATATATGACAACAAGGAAAAACCGATCGCATTCCTATCTTGATGAAATTGTTTCTAAAACTACTCTTACTTCTTCGGCTACTATATCTTCTTCCTCCTTAAACCTAAACTCTGAGAGTTTTGGATCCTTGCCACATTTATTTACTAGCTTCTCCCATCAACCTGTCATTGAAAAAATCTGGTGATCCTATTTCAATTTTCAAACATTCATACCCTACTTTATAATGCCAAGACATTTCTTCAAAGAGAATATATTTATTATATTTAGCTTTGGCCCATTGCATAACAACTCTAGTCTCACCAGTGGGTGTTTATTTAAACAACTTCTTCTTAATTCCTTGCTATCTTCTCTCAAATGATTAGTTGCTAAACATATCATTAAAGGTTTTTTTGCTATGCAAAAATGGATCCCTTTTAACCTTCTTCATATTTTATTAAAATCTAAAAAAGATTAGAGGGAAAAGAAGAGTCCCAATTCAACATACTTAAATATCTCATGCTTTGTCAAAAAATTCAGAAACCTAAAAGGTTTCATTTTTGCTGATATTTCTATCTTCACAAGTAAGAAGTAAATTGGTATGATCAAATTTTGTTCTAGGTAAGTGGTCAAACTCAAAATGATAAAATTTTATTTTTAGATTAGTATTTATCAAAATTATGTCTTGTTGTTTTAAAATACAATCATTTTTAACATCATTATAAATCTGGTCTTCACTTGATTCTTGTATTGTAGCCCATTCAACCCCCTTAATCTCTTCTAGATCTTTTGACTTTAGGTCTACTGACTTATGAATAAGAATTTTATGTAGAGTAATATTTGATGATTCAGTGTGGGCCCTCACTACTAGTTATCATTTTGCAGTGTTGTAGGCATCAACACTATTGCCATATTATTATCACCACTTCTGTCTTGATTTTCCAATATAGTACAATTACTACAACACGAAACTATTGTGTGCTCTGCACTGTTTACACTCTTTTTTTGTATTAGTTTCACTGCTTTTCCCCTCATTTAGCAGACTAGCACTGTTATGCTACTTATTATACTTCTCTAGACTATTGGAAAATATATCCGTAAAAGCACTTGTACCATTGCATTTTCCATGAAATTATTCTTTTCTTCATCCATAGTATCATGTTGCTCTATATGCTTTACTAGGCTAATAAAATTCAGATATGTTGAAGCAATAGATAACTCTGCATTCTTTATAACTTTATTCCTTTCTTTCTCTATTTCTTCAGGCGACTCACCATGCATCCCTTGAATATTTCATTCACAAAAAAGATTTATTTAGGCCCTTGATAACTCTACTTTATCTATATCAATGGTCTTTTCCATATCATGAGTATTGAGTAATAGCTCCTAATGTACATCAAAGTGATGCTACTTTAAGAAGGCCTTTCAAATGAGTCAAGCTAAGAACCTTCAAGTATTTTAATCTTTGTAGATGGAGATGGAATCTTTGGAAGGTTCTAATATGAATGACTTAAATATATTTAATATATTAAGTGTTTACCATTTAAATTATCTTGTAATTTGACACCATTTAATATAGTTTGTAATTTAAATAAAGGACAATTTAGTCTTTCTTTACTTCTTTTGATCCTTAGTATAAATAGTTAGCTATTAGGGTTAAACCACTAGTTTTTGAAGATTGAAGATTTGTGCCTTGTTTGAGAGATTGAGAACCTTTTGTTAATTTTCAACACCTTTCCTAGGGTATTCTAGTATTGTTACTACCATCTTAGGATTCTAATAGATTAGGTGTTTTTTAGTTCCAATTAAGTGGTGATTTGGTTAGTTTCACCATTACATCTTTTAATTATTTAAATTTAATTGTGTTTATCTTTTTTAATTTTTCTTGTAACATCCCAGATATTTGACCTCTAAAAATTTCTAAGTTTTGAGATCACTGCCCAGGGTACGACTTTGGTAACGAGTTCTGAAGACTCCCTATGATTCATGTAGTGTAAATCGTAGCCTCACTAGTCTAGGTGCCAAAGCTTTTGTCCTAAGTATGATTAAGACTATACAAGTCATGGTGAGGCATTGTGAATCATAATGTAGGATATGTAGTCTCACCAGTATAATGATCCCTTATGTCTGTTGTGACTACGACTAGTACCCTATGAGTCGTAAGGTCTGGTCATGAGTCATAGGGTGTGACTCATTACCAAACTAGTAAAGGTACCTTGAGTTATTGTCCTGACCAAGAATCATGGTGACGACTCATAACGTGTCCTCACGAGTTGTAAGGTGACCCGTAATCACTAGTGAGAGTTTCCTGCGTTTTATTTATAGGAACTTTGTTTATTTCCCTCTTTCCCCAATTAAAACCCATGACCTTAAAACCCTTTTTGGGACCGTATTATCATCCAAAAACATAATCAAACACACTCTCTTCTCTCTCAAATCCTCAAGTTAAGAATAGCTAGGCTTTATCAAGAATGATCATCTAAGGATCTAAGATTCTTTTTTTCCATAACTCTAGATATTTTAGGCTTGTAATCTCTCCCCTTAAACTTGTTTTCTCTAAAGGCATAGGTTTCATTGTTATTCATATGGATAAATGTGGAATTAATTTGGGTTGAGGGTTATGAAATAATGGTTAATTGAATTTGATTTTCATGGCTATGATGCACTTGCTCATGCTTTATCTATTTATTTTGAAACCGTTAGGGTGAATGGGTATGGTGAATGGGATGGGGGTCAAGGTATTCCCTAAATTTGATGATTTTGGTTCAGAATTTGATTTTGGAAATTGTGTTCCCTTAATCCACTTGCATATTTGGATTTGAAATATAGTTAATCACATAATTTGGCTTACTTCCCTAAACTATTGCATTGTATAAATGGTTAATCGGATAAAAAGGGTTTTGAAGGCGTTGTTGTCCATCTTTTTTATTTTAAACTAGAATCTTAAGGTTGAGGCATTCCCTTGAGCTGATTTGATAAACTAAAGGTGTCGAGGCTTTCCCCCAACTCGAATTAATAAACTAAAGAGGGTTGTGTCATTTCTCTAAGTCGATGGATAATTGAAATGGCATGATAATATTAGCTTGTAAACATAATTGGTATGACGATACCAATGGTATGTTCCTTAATAAATGGTCCTGGGTTTAATGAATAGAAATGTGTAAATATTTTAATTAGGCTTAAAGGGGTTGTGTAGCTATCTGTGAAGGTGGAGGTCCTGAAGGGCTAATATTGGAAACCTACATTTTCCCGTGTAGGATTGGTATTATTGACCATGTGTATCTTCCATACTCTATACATATATTTGTATCCTGGATTGACGTAGGGTTAGGTCATTCCCAGGTCTTTCTTAATACTTTTGATTTGTGTGGCTAACACACACTAGGGATCTTTCAATGAGGGAAGCTGGACCCATATAGCCCATAGGTAATTTTTTTGATGGTTGATGCTACACAGTCCAAGCTAATGTTTTAAACTTTATGCTAAACCTTATTCCCTACCCTGACATATTATATATATGTATATGATTATGTGCATATAGTTTTGGAATGATTTTGGACTGATTAATATGAAATTATCTTATTCCTTCCCTGCATTACATGCTGGTGCTCACCATGCTAACGGTCCCTAAATGCTATATCCCCATGTGATGCAGTGTCTAAAGTCACTTCTGTTCCCTTACATAGTGGAAGGTAATTTATGGATTATCCATGAGTCAACTTTGAAATAGTGAGCTTCCATTCTCTAGAAAGACCTCATTTCTTGGTCTTGTTTTATTTATGTCTTAGACTATTTGGTGGGTTTTTGGCTATGGTCAGGGGCATGTATCGATCTTGGTTGACGTTTGATTTCTAAGAGGTTTCTGTGGACAATAGGATATGGGTGGATTTGGTATTATAGATTCTTAGATCCTTTTTAGTTGATTTATCTACCTTTTTATATGTTCAAAACTTATCTCTATCTTGTTATATTTTTGAAACTCTTCCACTTCTAGTTTTATTGTATTCTGGTTCGCAAGGATAATGGGAGTAATTTTCGATCCTTGGCGAACTTGAGATATCCGTCATGACTAGGCTCTGGTTCGGATCGTGGAAAGCTTTGTATCAGAGCGTAGGTTCATGGTATGTGGGTTTCCATAAAGTTATGTCAAATAGAGTCTCTTATATAGGTGTATAGTGAGCCACACTTATAAGGGAGAGGCTACAAGGTATTTACGAATATTTCCCTTTCTTATGTTTTATTTTTGGGCTATAGAGTCTAAGGTCTTGAAAGCTCCTCTAATTTCATTTGTTTTCACTTTAGATCATGCCTCCCAAAGATTTGATGCCTGTGGAAACTCCACTGGCCTACCTGAGGATAATGTTGATAGAACTCTTTCTATCCCTACTCCATGTTGCCCACGTGGTGTTCCACCAGTCCCTACCAGTCCTTCTCAGGCTTCTTGGTCTTATGATGTTTCTTCCCCACCACCTTAAGAAGATATTTTTGACGTCGAGTTTCATCCATCTAATAATCTGCTGACTTAGTTAGTGACCTATCAGTCTTGTTAGACTTACTATGTTGGTTTTATTGCTCCATCTTCTGAGGTTACTATAGTTTTCCAATTCATGAGGCTAAATCCCTCATCCTTCACAGTTTCTAAGGCTGAGAAAGATCCTTAAATTTTTATGAGATATTCAGGGTGATGCATGAGGGTATGGAGTTTATCGCATATCAACTGAAAGATGTGGCAAATCAGTGGTATGAGAAATGGAAGCAGTCTAAGGGTGATGATGCTGAGCATGCTTTGTGGGAGTAGTTCTCTAGTGCTTTACTTGATTATTTTTTCCTCAGGAGTTGAGAGAGACTAAAGTCGAAGTGTTTGTTAAATTGAGGCAAGGTAGGATGAGTGTCAAGTAATATGTTGTGCAGTTCCATCAGATGTCTTGTTTAGCTCCAAAGTTGGTGTCTAGAATGAGGGATAGGATGAGGAAGTTTGCTTTGGGTTTATCTCGGGACTAGGTTTTGGAATGCTAGGCTGCTATGCTGAATAATGATATCAATATCTCTAGGTTTATGGTTTATATGCAACAAGTCGAGGATGAGAAGAAGAAACATACTGAAATGGGAGAGAGGCAGAATAAGATGTTAAGGTTTTCAGAGCAAGGTGGATGTCAACAACTTGGTGGTAGAGATATTAGGCAGTCGGGCAAGAAGAAGGCTTGGGAAAATTTTGGTTCATATTCTACGTCTAGTGCTTCTTATCCTAAGTCGTATGGTAATCGTCATATTTAAATTAATAGTGCGTTTAGGGAACAAGGTAACCGATCTCAAGTAAGTAGAGCTCAGTCATCCCCGTCTTATCCTCCTTGAAGATTCTGTAGACAGATGCATCGTAGTTATTATGATGAGGGAGGAATCTATGTTTCAAATATGGCCAACCTAATTATATTCAGAGAAACTGTCTGTCAATGAATATTGATACTGAAGCTAATAAGGTTATGGTTGCTACTTCTTTAGATCTTGCACCAAAGGGTGCTACTTTAGGTACCGACACTGGCTGAAATCATCTTTATGCCCTTTTCACCAGTCAGGAATCTGAGGCATCTCCTGATGTTGTCACTGGTATGTTATAATTTTTCTCTCGTGATGCATATTGTTTGCTTGATCTGGGGTCCACCCTTTCTTATGTGACCCCTTATATGGCTATTTACTTTAGTTTTAAATCTGAGTTTATTTTCGATCCCTTCTATATATCTACCTTGATTGGTGATTCTATTGTAGCTAGAAAAGAATGTAGGGGTTATGTGGTATCTATCTATGGTAGGGAGACATTGGTGAATATGATTGAGTTGGATATGGAAAATTTGATATCATCTTAGGGACAGATTGGCTCTATTCATGCTTCACTACTATAGATGGTAGGACCTAAAGTCTCAGTTTCTAATTCCTAAATAAATTAGTAATAGAGTGGGAGAGGAGTTCCCCAGTTCCTAAGGAAAAATTTATTTCCTATCTTAGATCCCAAAAGATGATTTCCAACGGGTGTCTTTACCATTTAGTTTGGGTTAAAGATTTTAGTTTTGAGGTTCCCTCTTTATAATATGTTACAATTTCTAATGAATTTCTTGAATTTCTTCCGGATAATCTTCCTAATATTCCTCCCGATAGGAAAATAAACTTTGTGATTGATCTTCTGTTGGATACCCATCCTATCTCTATTCCTCCATATAGAATGGCCCCAGATGAGTTCAAATGAATTTTGGATAAGTTAAATGACCTTCTTGATAAGGGTTTCATCCATCCTAGTGTGTTCCCAAAGGGTGATCCCATGCTTTTTGTGCATAAGAGGGATGGTTTCCTTCAGATAAGTATAGATTATCGACAACTAAATAAGATGATAGTGAAGAAAAAATATCCTCTTCCTAGGATAGATGATGTCTTTGACCAGCTTCAGGGTGCTAAATATTTTTCTAAGATTGATCTTCGATTGAGTTATCATCAGATGATGATTAGAGAGGTGGATATCTCTAAGGCTGCCTTTCAAACTTGATATGGTCATTATGATTTTCTTAGTGATGTCATTCGGGTTGACCAATGCTTTCATTGTATTTATGGACCTGATAAACTGGGTATTCAGATAGTTCTTGGATGTGTTCGTGATCATATTTATTGATGACATCTTGGTATATTCTAAGAGTGAGGAGGATCATGTCAATCACCACTGAGTGGTGTTGCAGACTCTTAAGGATCAACAATTATATGCCAAGTTTTCAAAATATGAGTTTTGGTTGAATCCTATGACCTTTTTGGGTTATGTTATTTCTAGTGAGGGGATCATAGTGGATCTACAAAAAGTTAAAGAAGTTAAGAAGTGTCCTAGACCCACGACTCCAATCGATATTTAAAGATTCTTGGGTTTAGCTGGGTATAATAGGAGTCTTGTGGAGATCTTCTCTTTTATTGCGACTTTGTTGACTAAGAAAAAGGTAAAGTTTTTATGGTCCGATGCTTGTAAGGGTAGTTTTGAGAAGTTTAAGGATAAGTTGACATCTGCTCCAGTTTTGGCTCTGCCCAAGGGTAATGATGGTTTTATTGTGTACTGTGATACGTCTCGTGTGGTACTAGGCTATGTCTTGATGCATAATGGTAAGGTTGTGGCTTATGCTTCTAGCCAGCTTGTGATGCATGAGAGGAATTATCCGACCCATGACCTAGAGTTGGAGGCCGTGGTATTAGCATTAAAGATTTGGCGTCATTATTTGTATGAGGTTCATTTTACCCCAATTTCCATTATTTCTAATCGAGGTGCACAACTCTCTTCTCATTTTTGGCATTTGTTTCAACAAGGCTTAGGAACACTGGTGAACCATAGCACCATATTCCACCCTCAGATGGATGGATAAGTCGAGAGGACCATTAAAACTTTAGAAGATATGCTAAGGTCCTGTGTGATTGATTTTAGAGGTCATTGGGTTGATCATTTGCCTCTCATTGAGTTTGCGTATAGCAATAGTTATCACTCTAGTATTGGGATTGCTCCTTTTGAAGCTCGTTATAGTAGGAGGGGTAGATATCCTACTGGGTAGTTAATTTTGGTGAGACTCGATTATTTGTTCCAAACTTGGTTCACCAAGCTATGGAGAAGGTAAAGATGATCAGGGATAGGCCTAATATTTCCCAAGGTTGCGAAAAGTCCTATGTGGATATAAGGCGAAGGGAATTGGAGGTCGATATTGGCAATTGGGTGTTCTTAAAGGTATATCCTATGAAGGGAGTAATGAGATTTGGGAAGAAGGGGAAGCTCAATTCTCGTTATGTTAGCCCGTACATGATTTTGAGGAAAGTGGAGAATGTTGGGGATGCATTGGATTTGCCTTTGATTTTGGGTTCTACTCATCTGGTATTCCATGAATAGATGTTGAAGAATTGTGTGGGCTATCCTTCTTTGGTAGTGCCTATGAGAGTGTTGGTATCTCAGATTCCTTATCTTACAAAGAAGTCTCAGTTGAGATTTTTTATAGGCAAGCCCATCATTTAAGGACTAAGGATGTGGATTTGGTAAAGGTTCTATGGAGGAAATGAAGTTACTTGCGAGGCTGAAGAGGATATGAAGTCCAAGTATCTTCTCTTGTTCCCCGCATTGGATAATCGTGCTTGAGGCATGGCTTTTCCTACTCTCTTTGTTTTTTGACTTTGTTAAAGGTTATGTGAGGTCATTCCTATCTTAAATTTGTGGTAATGGATGCCTTGACTCATCATTCGGGGATGAATGATCATGGGGGAAGGGGAGAACGTAGCATCACAAATTTTTGGCCTCAGAAAATTTTTGAGTTTTGTGCTCACTGCCTATGGTATGACTTTCGTAACGAGTCGTGAAGACTCCCTACAAGACGTATAGTGTAAATCATAGCCTTACTAGTGTAGGTACCAAAGTTCTATCCTGAGTATGATTAAGACCATACGAGTCATGGTGAGACATTATGAGATGTAATGCAGGACTTATACTCTCACCAGTGTAATGGTCCCTTGTATCTATTGTGACTACACCTATTACCTACGAGTAGTAAGGTTTGTTCACGAGTCGTAGGGTGTGAATCATGACCAAATAAGTAACGGTGCATTGAGTTACTATCCAGACTATGAATTATGGTGACAACTCATAATGTGTCCTCATGAGTCGTAAGGTGACCCGTAGTCACTAGCGACCATTTTCTACATTTTATTTAAGGGAACTTTGGTCATTTCCCTTTTTCTCCAATTAAAAATCACGTCCTGAAAACCCTTTTTCGGACCTCATTATCATCCAAAAACATAATCAAACACAGTCTCTTCTTTCTCAAATCCTTAAGTCAAAACAACTAGGGTTTCTCAAGATTGATCATCTAGGGCCGTAAGATTGGTTTCTTCTCTATAACTCTTGATATTTCAGGCATGCAATTTCTTCCCTTAAACTTGTTTTCTCTAAAGGAATGGATTTCATTGTTATTTATGTGGATTAAATGTGGAATTGACTTGGGTTGAGGGTTTTTGAGTGATTGTTACTTAAATTTGATTTTCATTGCTATGATGCATTTGTTAATGCTTTATCAATGTATTTTGAAATCATTGGGTGCATACGTATGGTAAATGGGATGGTGGTTGAGGCATTCTCCCAATTTGATATTTTTGTTTAGAATTTAGTTTTGAAAATTATGTTTCCTCACCCAATTGCATAATTAGCTTTGAAATATAGTAAATCACATGATTTGGCTTTCTTCCCTAAACTATTGCATTATATAAATGGTTAATCAGATAAAAAAGGTTTTGAAGGCCTTGTTGGCAATGTTTTTGACTTTAAACTAGAAACTCGGGGGTTGAGGCATGCCTTCAAGCTAATTTGCTAAACTAAAGGGGTCAAGGCATTCAAAAATTTGAATTTATAAACTAAAGGGGTCGTGGTATTCCCCTAAGTTGGTGGATAATTGAAATGACATGATAATATTAGCTTGCAAGCATAATTTGTATGATGATACCAATGGTATATGCCTTAATGGATGGTTTGAGATTTAATGAACAGGAATGTGCAAATTTTTTAGTTGGCCTTAAAGGAGTTTGTGTAGTAAGCTGTGAAGGTGGAGGTGTTGAAGGACTAATATTAAAAACCCACATTTATTGGCATGGGGGTTGGTCTCAATGACCATGTCCATGTTCCACACTCTATCCATTTATTTGTATCCTGGATTGATGTTAGGTTAGGGCATTCCCTGGTCTTTCTTTATACCTCCAGTTTGTGAGGCTAATATGTACTGGGCCCTTCTGGTGGCGGGATCTGTATCCATATAGCCCGTGGGTGTTTTGTTGATGATTGATGTTACACAGTCCAGTGTAATATTTTAAACTTTATTCTAAACCTTGTTCTGTATCCTAACATATTATATATGTATATGTATATAACTGTGTGCATATGATTTTGAAATGATTTTGGACTGATTGATCATGACATTATTTTATTCCTTCATTTAGTTACATGCTAGTGCTCACCTTGCTAATCATCCTCGAATGTTCTATTCCTACGAAATGAAGTGTCCAGAGACACTTCTATTTCCTTGCATGGTGGTAGGTGATTTCTAGATTATTTGTGAGTCAGCTTTGAAGTGGTGAGCTTCTATTCTCCGAAAGACCCTCATTTCTAGGTGTTGTTTCATTTATGTCTTTGACTATTTTGGTGGGTTTCTAGCTATGGTTGGGGGCATGTCCTGACCTTAGTTGACGTTTAATTTCTTAGAGGCTTCTGTAGATAACAGGATATTGGTGGATTTAGAATTGTGGATTCTTAGATCCTTTTTTGTTGATTTATCTGCCTTGCTATATGTTCGAAACTCAGGTCTATCTTATCAATTGTTCAAAACTCATTCGCTTATAGTTGATTGTGTTCTGGTTGGCTAGGAAATAGGGGTGGTCTCCGCTCCTTGGCGGACTTGAAATACCCATCACGACTAGGCCCTGGTTTGGGTCATAATATCTATATAGATTTTATTTTCTTTTTTTTTACATCAAATTGGTACCAAGAGCTTGAGTTTGATTTATTTTCACAAATCTAAGTCTTTCAGTTTTGACATTTCCAAATGAAAAAAAGAAATTCCAAAAAAATGAATTTGATGGAATAATGTTTGATATTATTCCTTAAATTACATGTTGCTATTTTCTAGTTGAAAAAAACCAAAGAATACATGACTTAAAAAAAGTTTAAAGTCATGTTGAAGAAAAGACTTGAAAATGAGTTTTGTTGATTTGGTGTCTAGTTGAAGAAATTGTTGATAGAGTTGTGGGGAAGTTATATCTCAAATTTAAGCTCATTTGTTTGGGTATTGAAGGAGATTGATATTTTTTAAAAAGTGAGCTTTTTCTTAGAGAATAAGAAGAATTTGAGAATTACAAAATAGTCTAAATTATTCAAACTTGTTTAGCTTCTTTTCTTGTTAATTCTAGCTAGTTTACTTTGAGTACTAATTCATACTTAATGATTAATTAGTTTGTGTCGGTTTAATTTATTCGTGTCAAATTATTTTGTGCTATTTTTATTCATTTTATTATATTCTTATTTGTTTGGTTGTCCATTATTTATAATTTTTCTTTCTTGATTATATAAACACCACTCCATTCCGAAGAAGTAGTACCACTTGTGAATTATTTGACGTCGTTGACTCTTAATATTGGGTTATTCAAGAGTAGTAAAAAGCAAGAGTGAGGTACAATGACTCAATTAGATGGAGAATCCTCTAGCAAAATGAAAATTTTGCTTCAAAAACTATTGGAAGAAATGAAAGAAATAAAGAAAAAATTGAAAGATATGGATAGAAGGGTGAGAAATAAAAAAAATATCAAAGCAACCACTTGATATTTTCAATCCCATTGGTCAACATGATAAGAGATCAAGTTAGACTCCTCTTGATACAACTCTATCCCACATGGTAGTGTAAGATTTCCTCTCCTAATGCTGCTTTATTAAAAGTTTGGAATAAAGAAGCAATTTCAATGAAAGAAAATCAACAAAGAAAATTCCACCACAAGTCAACAGAACTAAAATGAAGGCCCAACATAACCTTGAAGTGCATGTTTCTTTTGATGATGAAAATTATGATTATGGAGTCAATGATAAAATTTAACAAGCGAGGTTAGGTGGGAGAGGAAGAAGAGGAGGGAATGAAGGGTGGTATCCGGTTGATAATAGAGAATACAATAGAAGGAATGATGATGAAGATCAAGATTCAACAACATCAAGGATACACTTCCATTCTTCAAATATAGTAGTGACCTGAATGAATATCTTGATTGAATTATGACACTTGAAAAACTATAATTTCAACAATGTGAGTGATGTTAAAAAGATGAATTATGCTATAAGTGACTTTAATGGTTTTGCTTCTACATGGTGGAGAAAATTGAAAGTGATGATTTGGTGAATAGAGACTTTGTTACAAGTTAGAATGACATGACGCGTATGAGAAAATAGTTTGTGGGCATGATTATGAATAAATACATTAAAGAAGTATTACAATCTTTAACAAGGAAGTAAGAGTATGGAAGAGTATTATGTGGAGCTAGAAAATACTTGGTTTTGAGGTAATGTCAATATTGAAGAGTTGAAACTTGTGGTAAGATTTATCTCAGGCATAAATAAAGAGGTAAGGAAACAATTGGAATTGTATCATCTTTCTACTTTATATGAAGCTTATCAAATGATACTCAAGGTAGAAGGTCATAAAAAGAAAAACAAGTCAAAAGTGCAGTCTTCTTATTCTTCATGGACTGAAAATAAGAAATTTTGGATATCATGTCCCATTTGGGACAAATCCAAAAGGTATAAAGAAAGAATTGAAGTCGAACTTGGACAAATAAAAATCAAAGGTTGACTACAAGGATGGAGGTAATAAAGCTAAACTCTAAACTCCATCTAAAATAAAGTATTTTAAATTTCAAGGATATGGTCATAAAGCAAATGAGTATCCTAATAGAAGAGCTATCATTGCATTGAATGGTGGTGGTTATCAAGACAAAGATAAATCTAAAGATGACCACGTGAAGGATGATAATAACGATGAGTTTATGGCAGAAGGTGATGGAGAAAAAATTAATGATGATTAATAACTTGTTCTTGTTGTTAGGAGAAATATGAGTTCTCTAACAAGGGAGAATCTTGATCAAAGGGAGAACTTGTTTCATAATTGGTGTAGAGTTCAAGAGCAATTATGTTTCTTTATAATTAATAGTGAAAGTTGTGTCAATATTTCTAATGTATCCATGAAAGAACAATTAAACTTACAACAAGGAGGCATTCAAAACCTTATAGATTGCAATGGCTCAATGAATGTGGTGAACTTAAGGTGACCAAGAGAGTGTTCATAAAATTTAAGATTGAAAGTTATCATGATGAAGTGATTTGTGATGTTATACCAATGCAAGCTTAGCATTTATTGTTTCCTTGGGAATATGATGTGGGGGCTAAACATGATGGAAGGTCAAATAAATATGAATTTGTTAAGTATGGTAAAAAGAATATTCTTAACCCTCTTTCTCCTTTTCAAGTAAGTGAGGAATATAGAAAAATAAAAAAGTTGAAAGAAAAACTTGAGAGAGAAAATAAAGAGAGAGTAAAGGAGCGAAAAATGATAACTCAAGAGAGAAAAAGGAGCGGTTGAGATCTCAAGTGAGAATAAGTTATCACAAAAAACGAGGTGGCAAGAAAATAAAAAAAAAATAAAAAAAGAGAAAATGTTCATGATTTTGCAAAATCAAGAGAGCATAAAAGAGATAATCATTGAGCATGCTACTCAAGTCATATTTATTAAACCTAAAGATTATTCTTTGCTTTCTAACATGAAATAGCCTTTATATATTTGTCAAGTGTCGTTTCTTCTTTGTTGCAAGATTATGAAGATCTATTTTCAAAAGAAATATAAAGTGGGTTGCTTCTTTTGAGAGGATTAGATCATGAAATTAACTTTTTACTGGGCTCTCAAATACCCAACGAAGCGTCTAATAGGAGCAATCCTCAATAGACTAAAAAATTACAAAGACGGGTAAAGAAAATAGTGAGTGAAGATTTGGTGAGAGAAAGTTTAAGCCTATGTGCAGTGCAAGTAATTCTAGTACCCAAAAAGAATGGGACATAGAGGATGTGTGTATATTGTCATGCCATTAATAAAATTATGGTAAAATATCAACATTCCATTCCTAGACTTGATGCTATGCTTGTAACACCCCATATTTTTAGGTTAGAATTCAAACCTTCATTTCTATGTGTATAAACTCTAATCCCATAATTTTTATGTAAATATATGTGTTCTGATCATTATCCTACGGTGTGAAGTGATATTGAGGTGAAAAATATTCATAGAAAACACTTAGAACAAAGTAGAGTTAAGAGCTCTTGATTCAGACAAATTTTTGTATTCGATCCTACAAGGGTCAACTTTGAACATGTGTAACTTTTAAATATGTTAAATTTTTTAGCTCAAGACCCACAAAATTAAAGATAATTATGTCCTCTTTTCAGCTCATATGATTTTTCCTTAATCTAACATCCGAGCAAAAAGTTATGAGCATTTTTATGAGAAACAGTAAGGGTCCATGATAGCTCCGCATTATCCTCCGCGACGTGGATAATATATTTCTTGTATTTGTAAGTATAAGCCCAAGGGGAATTTTGGTCATTTCCTCGTTTGCCTAGACACCCAAGTGATGGATTAAACCCCTAAAAGGACATTATTTGCTCACTTTTCATCATTAAACACTCACGTAAAACCTTTCCTTCCCACGAACAAGAAATTTAAGCTTTCTTCCCCAAGAACTTAAGAATTCAAGTTTCAGTTTCAAGATTTCTTCAATAATTCATCTAATTGAGGTATGTGCGATGTTCATTAATGGGTTCCTTCCATCTATTAAGCCCAAAAAATCCTCTTTTGATTTAAAAGTATGAATTTTTTCAATTTTATGAAATTATTCATGCAACTTATGAATTTAATCATTCTATTTCTTAGTAGTTGAATTCAAGCCATGTTAACATGTGTTTCCCATGTGATTTAAGCTATTTGATGTTTTAAATTTCAATTTCCATATCATATCCCATTGATTTCATGTTAAATCATCAAATTATGAACTAAAACATGTGGAATTGTTATCCTCCTAAAGTTTTATGCATTCCTATGTTCAAATTCATGTACCTCTCTCATTAATTGATATGTCTTATATTTTAGTCTTTGAATTATAACTTTATGTCACTGTTTTAAGTGTTGTTATCGAACTTTGTAATCATTCAGTGTTGTTGGGTTATGAACATCGATACCTATTTATTGCTACATGCTTTTATTTTTAAGTTACAAGTCAGTCAGACCATGATTTTTATACTACATTCATGTAACCCACCGCCTTTTGGGCTAGAACGAAAATCGTCTTTCCTACGCGTAGATATTTCAAAAGTCATAAATCCTATGCAATTTGTCATGTTAATCAATTCTATAGTGTGAGAACCTATTTGAGCATGAGTCGAGATAATAGAGGTCCCTTAACTTAAGGACTAGTTGAAAGCTTTCCTATCGTTCAAGTTTTAGTGAGCGTCAAAACTTAGATCAAATTCAATCTACCATAACTTCTTGTATATGATGAACTGGGTGGCCTACTATAAATAAAATGAAAGATATTGGAGTCCTCTTTCCAACGCCACTTATTTTGCCAAAATAAGATATCAGAGCAAAATGTTCTGCCCATTTTACTCTAGCATATCAGCCTGGCAAACTGAGTGACGGCAATTCTAAAGGCTTGTCACAAATATGACGACTTGTCAAAATATATCGTCAAACTTAGGCAGAAACCCATCAATTTCAGATCCCAGGTGACGACAAAAGCTGATGGTTTGTCAGCCTTGGTCGTCAGCTGAGAATTTCAGCAACTGGGAAGTGATTTCATAGGAGTATTTTGGTCTTTTCCTCACTCCAAAAACCTTTCACGTGAATTAAATCACCCCTTAAGTGTTATTAATCAATTATTATCAGTTTTACAACATCAAAAACTTCCTCTTCACTCTCAAAATAAGATCAAATTAGGGTTTTCTCCAGGAACAAGAAATTCAAGAAAATCAAGCCTTAAGTTCAAGATCTCTAAGAAACAAATCAAGATCCTGGTTTCATCTATCATGATCTAGGTTCCATCTTTCAGATCTTATAATTTAAGGTAAGTGGGGTTTATCTTAAATACTACATGGGCTTAAAACTATTAGAGCATGATTTTAAGTTTTTATGCATGAATTTCAAAGGGGTTTTGGAATCTATGTTCTAAATTATGTACTCCGAATGTTTTAATGTTACTATTGTTTTGACCTTGTGATTCTATCTCCTAAATTGATTTACATGTATACGTATATGTATGGGATTTAAGATTTAAATTGTTTGAGAGCATAAATTATGAACTCCCTCTCTTATATTGGATTAAAACTTATGATTTTGTTGGAAAAGAGTTGAAATGCACATTTTATGATTTTAAAGATGTTTTCTCAATGTCTTTGTACTTGAATATGATTTCGAATTGTTGAGAGGGTGTTACTTCATATAACTATGTGATGTTAAAGAGAAAGAATTGCATGAGATTTAGACTTTTAACATAACCACCTTTGTTTACTGAATCATTGACAAAGAAAATTAACTGCATTGTTTTACATGAGTTTCTTGAAAGAATTGTTGATATGGTGGTCCTGAATTTCATGATTTGAAAACAGAGATATAAATTGCTATAAATGGCTCAGAGAATGTGACTTACAAGTCAATGGTATGACGATACCATATATGTGTATATGCCATGACAGAGTTAAAAATTTCAGAGTATATTTTTAGAGCGTACATGTTTAAAGAACTAAAAATGGGCATAAAGAGGGTTAGATGGTTACCCGAAGAAGGCATGAGTTCAAGTAACTCTTATTCTAAAATTATATTTGCCGATACGGGTAGATTATTATTATACGCTGGCGACGACCGTGTGGCGTAGTAGATTCAGAGACTCTGACCCTTGCGGCACACTTGGTTGGGGGTTTGGCTGCCGAGTTAATAGCAGATCACATGTAGCCCGTGGGATTACAAATTGTAGGGTACACCATCTAGTGCAGAAGTAAAATAAAGAGTGTCACAGATTTCAGATGTTTTCACAGAGTCTTTTAAAATACGCATGTGATTTCTTACTATATGATATGTGTATGAATTGCTTTAAATTGCTCACAAATATGTTGAATATAATTGATTATTTTGGATTTTCTGTACGTACCAGTACATCTGTATTAACCCTCTTCCCCTACCTATTAGGTTTTGAGGCTCAGTCTAGGGGTCCAGATAAGTAGTAGATAATTCAGAAAGTAGATCAGATTGTGCAGTGGTGAGCCTTCTCTATTCCAGAAGGCCTGTCCGTCTAGATTATGTCATCCATTATAGTTTCGGTCTACTGGGGTTCTTGTCCCAGTTTTCAGATAGTTGTTAGATTTTTATGTAGTAGAGATTTCGCAGACTGTTCCAGATGTTGTTTAGTTGATTTTGGATTTCATTCCTTATTGTTAAACTTAATCCAGAGTATGACCATGTTTCTATATTAGATTAAAATTCCGCATTTTCTTTTATTATATGAATGTTGTGCATGACTACCGATAGAGTAGGATGTTCGGGCCTTCATGGTTCGGGATGTCAGTCACGGCCATGCCCTAGTTCGGGTTGTGACAATTCAAAACATTATGTTCATGTTGAAACTTACAAGTATAGTACCGCATTATGTTAAGCCAATAATAATACCAGTGTCAGTTTAGTTGGGAGTAGAATTTAGCATTGAATGAACACAGGGATGGCGGTTTGCCTATTAGTTTAGGTAGATTTTCTAGTAGAAGTCACTAAGTTCTAGAACTACATATCTCATGTAGGTCATGAGAAGTCACCCGTCGATTTAGGATTTACACTGTAGTCCTTCAGGACTCATGATTAGTGGATCCACATAATTATGTGTTAGTAACTGTGGCAAGGTACTGACACCCTTCTAACTGGGGTACAAGTTAGACCCTGATTTGTCAAATTGGGGCATGTCAGTTACGTGATAGCTCCCATGGTTTCAGTTAGTACATATAAATCTCAGTTCAGATTTGCTTGACCAAGTAGTCAGATTTTAGTAACTATTCAATCAGTTTTATAGATTGTTTCAGTTCATGTTTTACTTGGTTTTGTATTCTTAGTTTTACATATTCATGTTTTCATGCTCAGTATCTATACATGATCCTCAGTTTAGTTTTATAGGATGTTCAACTTTACATATAATATTCATGTTTCTACCGCTTCCCAGCTTACAAAATTATTTTTAGCTCATGATTTATAAATCTCACTATGACAAACAATTTTCACATATAGCCATGTTTTAATGTATGTTTCAATAAATAACTTATGTCCTTAATTTATGATTTAATTATTGCAATAATTTAGTGCATGTCCCCATATAATCAATACATTCCAAAGTACTAAGCACATATATCCGTTTGTGGATATATTCCTTCATACTATAGGTATCAGATGTAGTCCACATACCAGGGTCAAACAGGTTCTCAGTTTTTAGTCAGAAGGTTATTTCGGAGACTCTAGTCCATTGCAGTTCATGTGTTGTATTTTGATTATCCATATGTATTGATTAGTGGTAGTTGGAGGCATGTCCCAACTATCTATAGTTAGTATAGTAGAGGCTTCATAGATAGTTAGTCAGAGTCATGATATGTAATTCAAGTTCTTTCATTAGTTTTATCATGTTGTAAACTTTATTAGTATTATACTTATGTCGATTTCCTCATGATTATATTTTGGCTTAGCAAATTTAGCTTTTATATATAATTTAAATTAGTTGCTTAAGTAGTATGCTAGTAGATGGGTTAACTTAGGATTACTTATGGTTCTAAGCACCGTGTTACGACTAGGGGTAGCCTCAGATCGTGACAATGCTAAATGAATTGTGTGGTCCTACCTTATTCTCTAAAATAGATTTTAGAAGCCGATACCATCAAATTTGAAATCTATAGATTAATGAAAAATCACTTTCCAAACTAACTTTGGATTATATGAGTGGATGATGATGCCTTTTGGGCTAACCAATGCACCAAGAACTTTTATGCGATTAATAAAATATGTGCTTAAGTCATTTATTAATAATTTTGTCAAGGTTTATTTTGATGATGTTTTTCTTTAAAGAAAATGTTTGGATGATCATGTGCAATATTTGAGGATAATATTTGACTGTTGAGAAATGAAAAATTGCATGTAAATTTTAAAAGTGTTCTTTTTATGTGGATCATGTTGTTTTCCTTGAATTTATTGTAAGTTCAATAGGAGTTGATGTTGATGATAAAAAGGTAGAGGATATTAGAAGTTGGCCAACTCCTAAGTCTATTAGTGATATTAAAAGCTTCTGTGGATTGACTAGTTTTTATAGGAGATTTGTGAAGGATTTTAATTCTCTAGCCGCTCCTGAGGTCATTAAGAAGAATAAATCTTTCTTTAGGGGTAGAAAACAAGATAAAGCCTATAGAATCTTGAAAGTTTTAGAAAACAAGAGGAGGCCTTTAGAGTTTTGAAAGAGAAACTTAGTTCTACTCCATTACTTCAACTTCCCAACTTTGAGAAGATGTTTGAAATTAAGTATGATTCTAGTGGAGAAGGCATTTGTTCAATTTTGATGCCAGAAGAAAAACCCATTACTTTAGTGAGAAATTAAAAGGAGCTCCATTGCAATATTCTGCCAATAACAAGGAACTCTGTCTTAGTGAGAGCTTTAGAAAATTGACAACATAATTTATGGCATAAGGAGTTTGTGATTAGAATCTATCATGAGGCTTTGAGGCATATTAGGATCCAAAATATGCTTAATAAGAGGCATGCCAAATGTATAGAGTTCATTGAGTCTTTTTCATACGTGATTAATTATAAGCAAGGTAAAGAGAATATTGCAACGGATGCTTTATCTAGAAGATATGCATTGATGAATACCTTGACCTCTAGGTTGATAGGTTTTCAGAGTTTGAGGGAGTTATATTCTAATGATGATGATTTTGAAAAAGTCTTTGAATAGTGCAAGTGAGCTTGAATATGTGTGTGTAAGTTGTTAAGGAGGAAAATAAAATTAGAACTCCTAAATTTAAATTGAAGGAGTTCTACTTGTTTAGAAATAGAAAACTTTGTATACATATGCCTCATGGAGAAAGTTATTAGAGAAAGAGGCACACAATGGAGGTTTGATGGGTCATATTGGAGTGTTATAAATTTTATCTATTCTTTGTAAATATTTCTTTTGACCTAAAATGATAAGAGATGTGGAAAGAATTTGTGGTAGGTGTTTGGATTGTAAGCATGCTAAATTTCATACCTAACCCCATGACTTATATACGTCTTTGCCTATTTCTATCGGTCCTTTGATAAATATTTTCATGAATTTATTGTTGGCCTCTCTAGGACTAGGAATGGTAAGGGCATCATTTTTGCTGTTGTGGAAATTTTTTCTAAAATAGCTCACTTTATTGCTTGTCATAAAAGTGATGATGCATCTCATGCTGCTACTTTATTTGTTAATAATGTGATGAACTTGTATGATGTTTTCCAAATAATTATTAGTGATAGAGATTCAAAATTTCTTAGTCATTTTTGGAGGTGTTTTTGGGGATATCTTAGAATCAAATTGCCATTTTATATTTCTTGTCATCCTCAAACGAATTGTCAAACTGAGATGGTTAATAGAACTTTAGGTAACATGCATAGAGCTGTGGTTAAAGGAAATTTAACTTCTTGGGAGGATTAGTCGCCATTAATTGAGTTTGCATATAATAGAACTATTCATAGATCTATTGGCATAACCCCTTTTGAGTGTTTTTGTGTCTTTAATCCCTTGACTCTATTGGATTTAACTTCTTTGATCAAAGATATTATTGTTAGTATAGATGTAAAAGTTAAGGCAAAATTTATGAAGAGCATCTCTGGACACCGCGCATAGCGGTAGCTTTAGTGCACCGGGCTGCCTTTTTTTCATCCACGAGAAAGTAAGATTGCAAATTGAGAAGGCCAGGAAAGATGCAACCAGAAAAGCCCAAAAAGGACAAAAAGAGTCACCTTTGTATCTGATGATTGGGTATGAGTTCACTTAGAAAAGAGATAAGTTCAAGCTAAAGGAAGAACAAACTTATGCCAAGAGGAGATGGAATTTTTCAAGTGCTTGAGAAGATTGGAGATAATGATTACAAAGTGGAATTACCTACTGAGTATTTGGTTCATAATGTTTTCAATGTTAGTGATTTATATCTTTTTGATATAGGTTTCACAAAATTCGAGGATGAATTCTCTTGAAGAAGAGGAGAATGATGTGCATCAAAGGGACACTACTTCAAGAAAGTTGTTCTCAAGAAGTCCAGCTAAGGACTCTCAAGCATTTCAAGCTTTATGGATGAAGATGGAATCTTTAAAAGGTTTCAATATGGATGACTTGAAGATATTTAATATGCTAAGTGTCTACCATTTATATTAGCTTGTAATTTGAATGAAGGACAAATTCATCTTTATTTATTTCTTTTAACCCTTCATATAAATAGTTAGCGATTAGGGTTGAACCATTAGTGTTTGTGGATTGAATATTTGTCCCTCCTTTGAGAGATTGAGAACCCTTTGTTAATTTTAAGTACTTGTCCTAGGATTTTCAAGTCAGGTTACTACCTTCTTGAGGATTCTAATAGATTATGTGCTTTTTAGTTTTCAATTAAATGGTGTTTTGGTTAGATTCACTATTACGACTTTTAATTGTTTGAATATAATTGTGTCTTTCTTTAATTTTTATTTTTAATTTCTATCTTGCTTCTATTTACTTGTTTCACGTTAACTCCTCCCCATCTGTGATACCCCTACTCCCTACTTCCTTTCTTTGATTTTCTTTTTCTTGTCTTATTTCCTTTGCAGTCTTTTTGCTTATCCGTGTTTGAGTTATTACTCTCAACTGATAACTTTTCAGAACTATCGATTGTACGAGGAGTGAACTACTGGACATCACTTTGCAAGATAGGCCTAAATGATTTTGTAATCCATTCCTTGGCTGAAATTTTATCTCCTTCGTCCTCTTTATCTGGTGATGGACTGCCTCTATTACTGGTATATTTAATATTTATATTTTTTATTTTTGTTGTGCTGCTACCTACTTGTCTATTCTCCTCTTAAGCAAGGGCTTCAAAAACTTTTTCCATAATGGTTGTTAACTGAGGAGCTTGATTTACTGTCCCCCTTCTATCTCTGCCACTTTTCAGTTACCAGGATCTCCCACCACTTCCCCACTTGAAAGTATTCTAGTGGCTCTGTGCTACGAATTTTGAACTTAAGAGATACGTGGCTCCTGACTGATTTGAACTTTGTCATGGGTCTATCGTGTATATTGTTCGTCAGTGCTCCTATTAGTGAGCGTTTTACATTTCTCCTTATTATGCCCTCGCATCTTGCATTCAAAGCAATATTTAGGGACATAAGCCTAAAGGATAGTAACCATATTAGACCTTATTTTCTAGTTTATGCATTCTCTATATTCATTTGTACAGTTTTCGGGAAATCACCTTTAAGATCTACCAACATCTTCACACGTGCACAACTAGGTCGCGTCTTGTTGATTAGAGTTTAATCAAGATGGATAGGGTTGGCCACCACCGACACTAGGCAAAATAGACACTCTTTGACAAAGTGGATAATAGGTTAGGAAAAGAGATCCACATCATAGCCATTGAGGTTTCATTATTAAGCCTAAATCTTGAATCATTATTCAGCGTATGCATTAGATATGAGTACTCATCCTTAGACGTGATATAGAAAGCTTCTTTAGAAATAAGATTAACCAAATGATGGGTTTAAACTATAGATAAAGTGTGAATGAAAAATGGAGGAAACTAAGTGGAAGGAAAAATAGAGAAGAAAACACTAAAATGAAAAGTGTACTCTAAAATGGAAGGTCTACTATTTCTCTCACATTAGTGGGGGAATGTGACTTTCAAGTGTTTATATTAAGAAACACTTATTCAACTTGGTAAGTGAGACAAGAAATAAGAGATGCCTTGCATCATCATTGTTGCTTGAATTTGGATTTGGCAAATGATTGATCAATGAGGTTTATCTTTTTGGACAAAATTTATTTGACAGAAAGGGAAAATATAAACGCAGTAAATTTTTTCTGTGTTTTGATCCTCCAGTTATATGCATACATGCAGTGTTTCGAATTGATGCTTCAAAAGGATGCACTGTTTCAAACTGATGCTTCGGAAGGATGCAATCCTTCAACGAAATGACACACTGATCCATGAAATGGTCTGCCTGTTAAGAAAAGATGCAATATTTGGACGAACAGACATGATTTTTCAGGAAAGGTCACACCTTTTAAATGAACCACTACCACTTTTCAGAAGAGGCATATGGAGGCTATATAAGCCTGCTTTCATCCACAGGTTTACACACGAATTTTCCGAATTACAAACTCTCTTCTTGTCTTCAAAATATTCTGTGTGATCAATTAAACTATTGAGTGAGTTCGTTGAATCCAATAATTTGAGGTACCACTATTGTTCAGATTGAAGGCCATTTTATCCTGAGAGGAAGATTTCATAACCTCGGGTACAGTGAGGGAAATTATTCCTTAAGAACACTCCATGAAGTGGGGGGACTTGACCTTACAAATTCTCTTTCATCTATTTTCTGAAAATAAACACACTTCTTAGATAGATTAATCTTAATCTAGTGTTGAAGGTGTTAAGTAACTTCAAAAGTATTTTTGTCTTAGACTTGAACTAAAGTTGAAGTTGGTGTATCATGTATACAGATTCTTGTACCCGAACACCATAAAATAACACCAAATCCTCTTGTTAGGTCAAACGAATAAGAATACGCTTACTCCAAAACAAGCCAATAAGACATCCTCCTTTCACCTCATATTGTATAGGAATGATTTTCCTCAATTCTTCAAGATCAGACCAGTAATATGAAAATTTCCCAATCACCGCATATTGGAGATCTTCAATATCATTATCTCTTTCTACTTCTTCATCCATCCATTTGACGTGAGGAATGTCTCCTACCATAGTGACATCCTTCTATAAAGATTTATTATCGAGAGAAAGTTTCTCCTCCGTCGTATTCATAAAATCTACATAACATTTCTCAATGGGCAAAATAAGGTTGAAGGCTTTAGGTTCAGAACTCGTGCTAGGAAGTGGAGGAAATTAGCATTTGACAGCTGCAAATAAGCCCGGAGGGAGCTGCCGGCAAGCAAGGTCATGGAATAGGGTTAGACGATCATTTAGGAGAGAGAGGAGAGAACAGCTGTACAGAATTGTACAGAATTTTGGTTTTTGATCATTACATGTATACAAGTGCTTGTACTGAAAATTATGTTCAACAAAATATTCTGTACTTTGCATTTTATTAAAACTTATTATTATTTTACATTACAAAATAGATATCATATTGATGGAGTAAGTCTTTCTGGAGTATCAAAGAGAATTCGAGATGACTGAGGTGGTTTTGAAAATTTAAATTTTGGTTATAGGAAATAGAGTAACTTGCTCCGATTATTTTTCCTTGTCACTATTAACTTGGATAAATAGAATGACAATTTTATTATATCATCTTTTGAATATAGTAAATTTCATATTTTTTAAAAAATGCATTGACAATGACTATAATTAGCACTAAAGATAAAGAAAAAATGATTCAAAGCATACCTAAACTTTGGTGAAAATTTTTATAACACGTCCAAACTTTGCAGGGATCCTGTGATCCCCAACTACTTATTAGTATATTGGGAAAATTTCAGAAATAGCAACTCTGTAGCTTAATTATAACTTTTATAGCAACAGTTTCATAATTATGAAAATAACAAATTGTATTTTGTATTTAAGTAAAATGTTGCTATATAAATACATATATAAATACATATGTATTACTTATGAATACATATGCACAACTAAAAAATACATATTCTTCTATTACTATGAAGTGGGTAAAATATTGCTACTTTTGCTATAAGTTGCAATTTTAAAAAAGTGTTGCTATTTATTGTAATTATAGTCTTAAAGATGCTAGTTTCTGTAATTTTTCCCTACTATTATATTTTAGTGACCTTTATTTCTTAGCTGGACTACTAACTAAATAATGTGCATTGAGCGTCTAGAGATCGAAATAAAACTACATAAACCTATCTCTATATGCCACATAAAGCAGTGCATGTGTTCTTTATTGTTTAATTTTTTCATTAAATACACCAAATAATTATATTTTTTACCTTGTATCTCCGTACAAACCTATCTCACCATTGTTGCTGGTGACATAAGCTTTGGTAGAGGAATCATCGCGTATCTCTCTCTAAATTGCCCTCAACTAAGCACTCTACTGTCAGCCTCACCAGAATGGCCAGAAAGGCCACAACGCGGTCAGACGAGGTTATCCAACCGCTGAAATGCTAACATCAGATGTGCACTGGTGATGCACACAAAACCCATCAAGACTCATCTTCTAATTCATCTCACAACTCCATAAATTCACAAAATAATCCTGTGACAACTATGGATGTTGGTGAAATTACAATAATATTACAACTGAAAATTACAAGTGAAGAAATTAAAAAAGAATACCTTCTTCTTCTTCGACTGAGGAACGGATATCTCGCTCTCATTAAGGAGATTCAAGCCCATTGCAATAAATTGTTTCACCGGTCCACCAGTAATCCTCTTGACTTGTCCCCTCCAGGATACAATAGCCTTATCACAAAGAACAACTCAACAACTCTGGACAAGAGTTAAGTTTAAAGCTCCACAAAAAGAACACCTCCCTTCAACTAATAAACCCTCTTTTTACTAACTTTTATGCACTCTTTGTTTTCTTGTGTGCTATGCTTATGTTACATAAAATAATGCAAGACCACCTTTATTTTAGGTGTGAAAAAATTTTCATGCAATTAAAAAGAAGTAAGTGGATAAATATGAAATATCAATGGTCTTTTGGTTACATGAATCTCAAAGAAAATGGAGGCCAAATTTAGCCACCATAATCAAGAGTCAAGTACATACATTCCCATAAAAGAGACATGAAGAGCCATTGCCATTAGGGGAAAAATATAATCAACAAATACATGCACTAACTCTAAATATTGATAATGCATGAACAAAGATACACTTTAATATAAATAAATATTAAAATTCTCTTAAACCATCAATCCCCCACTAATTTTAATATTAACACAAGAGAGTCTACAAGTTGAAGGAAAACTACCAGGCATAATGAAGGTGTGCTCTGGATTGAACCTCCACTTAGTAAAACAGTAATTTTTACTCCAGAGTCGTAGTTATCTCAGACTTGAACTATGAATGCTTAAGGAAAATAAAATGTCACTGCTTACACATAATAGTCATGGTGTTGACATGAGTTTTATAGCCAGCACATTACGATCTTGTGCTATCCCAGTTTTAATGAGTGTCTTTTGAGAGTAAACCTAATTCTCATGGGAAGTGGCCTACCTCCACATTAACATAGGTAAAATCTATCGAGAGTGCTCCTGTAATTTTAGCACCCCACTCATACGAGCTACAAATTTTCATTAAGAGTTTTTTAAACTCAACCTCACAATCATTACAGATAAATGCACTCACACCATACAGAGGGATAAAAAAGGTGCATTATTTCACAACAAGTCATTATGTGATTCGTTTTCCCCATTGAACCTGGTTATAAGATCTCTAATCCCTAGACTGGGTTTCCTCACATATGACTTAAGATTCAATAGGCTTCAATTCCACCCCCTCGATATGCTTTAAAACTTTTTCTCTTGCTAAGGCCTTAGTCAATGGATCTGCAAGATTATTACAAGATCTGACATAATCAACATTAATGGTACCATTCAAATATGATCTCACATTTTTGTGTTTTCTTCTTATGGATTTGGATTTACCATTGTAATAATAGTTTTGAACTCTCCCAATTGCAGCGATACTAGCACAATATATTAAAATAGTAGGAATTGGTTTTCTAAAATAGGGTATTTGAAATAACAAATCTCTCAACCAATTTGCTTCCTCACTAGCTAAATTTAAAACAATTAGTTCAGCCTCCATGGTAGAGTTAGCAATAATTGTTTGCTTTTTAGACTTCCATCAAATAGCATCACCACCTGAAATAAAAATATAACCAGTAGTAGAAAAGGAATCACCTGATAAAGTTTTCCAATCCTCATCACAAAAGCCTTCAAGTATAGCTGGATATTTTTTATAGAAAAAACCACAGTTTTTCATTCCAATTAAGTATTTTATCACTCTCGTTATAGCATGCCAATGTTCATTACCTAGCTTGCTAGTAAACCTGCTAAGTACTCCTACTGTATATGCAATGTCAGGCCTAGTGCAATCAGTCACATATCTCAAACTTCCAATTATTCTAGCATATTTCTTTTGTTTTATTACATCATTTTCACTTTCAACAGGAAATAAGTAAACACTAGAATATCAACATCATGGATTCATCAAGAGATCTAAATTGAGGATATACATGGCATAATCTAAATTTCACTGATCATTAAGAGTATAGCATGATTATTGGAACTGAACATACTGTAAAGCATGAGTACATGAGTCATAAGTTGCATGACTTGAATTTGGAGTTCATAAATTTATGGAAAATGATCTGTACTGCTGAGCAAATTGGAACTCCTTATACTAGAAACTAGAAGCGTACATGATTCTTTATAATATGTATGAACAAAAACTATGATTATGGAACTGACGTGTAAGGCATGAGTAGATATCATGATAACCGAGAAACCTTGCACTGAGATAAAATGGGTTAGGCATCATCTTTTTGACGTGTGAGCAGATGCTAACACATTTAAGAATTGTAACTCTAAATAATTGCGAAGTCTTAAGCAACTTTTGATTATTTTTGATCGTTTTCTTGTGATACTACAGTTGTAGCAAGGATGGAGAAAAACATAGGAAAGATGAACAAAATAAGTAAAATCTGGTACAAGTGAGTTGATATGAGTCTAACAGAATTTCTTGCAAGCCGTCGGAGATCTGGTAAGCTACCAAAAAAAAGCATTAGGAAGAGCAGTGAAGAAGAGTTGCTGGATAAAGGTGACAACATTCTCAATATGTTATCACAAGTGTGGTAAGCCGTCAGAAGATGCCGTTAAGTGGGACAGAACATGGTAAAATATGCTGAAGGTCTGAAGATATTTGCTATATGCCATCACTCCTATGGTAAGCCATCAGAGAAAATCATTAGAGTGAGGCAGAATAGGTTAATACGACACGACTTGAGATGATATATCTGAGATACCATCAGAAGCCTGACGATCAACACCAATATGCCGTCACTTAAATTCGAGCCCAGCTGTGATTTTTTTTATTTTATTATCTTAATTAGGCTTTATTATAAATAAAAATTTTGAGGGTTTTTAAATTATCAAGTTTTTATTATTCTGAACAAGAACTTTGGAGAGAGAAAGACGTACATTGTTCTCTTTCGCCAATTATTCTTAGTTTTCTTTCTTATCAACGATTCTTGGGTTTCTATCTTGGGATTTAATTGAAGAAATTGCTTGTTGTTTTCCATCTATACGTAAGTTGATTATTATCATCATGAATTCAACTTGTGATTTCTTTCATCAAATCATGAGCGACCAATTCTATTAGCCGGGGTTATCGGATCCAAGGATTAGGGTTTGATATGATGCTAGGTGTTTAACAGATTCAAGGAGTAGTAGAACATCTTAAAATTCTGTGGTTTTAACTGAAATCTAGTGGTTGCAAACATTAGATTATGCCTTAGGTTTTATTTTTTTCTGACGGAGAAATAGACTAGAGGACGAGAATTATCAATAGAGACTTAGAAGCTACCAATCTTCTGTTTAATGATTAATGCCGTAACTGGATTAATCTACCTGAGATAACATCCATTTGGATATAAATAAATTATCTAAGTTTGAGAGAATTAGTTAATAAATTGTCTGGTGAGGTCGAGAGATAAGTCAGATAGTATCATAGTCAGGGATATTTTGTTGTTATACTCATTCCGAGGGTCTCTAGAATTACCTAGTATCTGTCAATACCTGAAAACTTTGGTGATCATAACTCTGGTTTCCCATCTATATTGATAACAACACTATAATTCAGAAAGTGAAAATTGATTCATTGTGAACTTCAAACCCCCATCTTTCGAAAACAACAAACTACCAGTAAAGTATTTCATAAACAAATTGACGTTCACACCCTATTCCCTATGGGATTTGACCCCAACCTAGTTGGATTTTATATTGACAACGGTTGCTTCCACCCATTCAAGAGTGTAGTTTGAGTGTTATAAAAAATGCTGCTGTTACCGGGGAATACGGTTGTAGACTGAAAATTTTATGCGCGAAAATTTGCTAATAGTTAAGTTTCCTTGATTTACGTTTATTTGTTGTTTTTGTTTATTGTAGGTACTGTGTTGTTTATGCCAAAAATGAGAAGTTTAAGAGCACCATTATTATCAATTAACCCAAAACCTCAACTAATTGGAAGAATGGCTGAACAATAGGAAGTAGAAAAATTAGCTGATTTAGCCAGGGTTTAGGTGAATGTGCAAAATTTGGGTCAACATGCACACCACCAAAACCCTAATGATGAGGACTTGGGTAATGAGGAATTGCTGAATCCTTAAAACCCAAGGAGAGCAGAGCAAGTTGCTGCACCAGTGTAGCAAAACATCAATAGAAATCGCCCAGCTCGAGGTAGATATGGTCAACAACCTATGCACTATGAGGCTACTGCTGATGATGAAGGAATAGACAGAACTAGTGCAACGAGTGCTATCATCCCACCACCGTTGGCACCAGGTGCAAAGTTCAACATAACAAGTACCATGATCCAACTCCTCAATCTGAAGGGGTTATTTGGAGGCTTTCCTGGTGATGATCCTAACATGCATTTGGTGAACTTCATTACCATCTGCAAATCCTTTGAAAATTTAGGAGTGAGCTAGAATGCAATCAGATTAAGGTTATTTCCATTGTCTCTGTCTGGAGAAGCAACAATGTGGTTGAATGAGTTAGAGCCTGATTCTATAACCAACTAGAGACAGTTGAAAGATGCATTTCTAGAACAATTCTTTCCATCCTCCAGAAGGGTACAGTTGAGGGACGAGATTAGTAACTTCAGACAGTTGTCGACTGAAGCACTACATGAGACTTAGGAAAGGTTTAAAAAGAAACTTGCATAATGTCTGAACAACAATATGACAGACTTGCATTTGATGGAGACTTTGTACAGAGCTTTTAAATCTGTGACAAAGCCAATAGTCAACAACGCTGCAGGTGGTTCGTTCATTGACCTCTCTTTTTTAGATGCTTCTGACATGCTAAATAAAATGACCAAGCAAAGTCGGGCTTGGAACACTAGGGATTCTGTAGTGGCTAGCCCTACTATTGCTGGTGGTATTACTGCAGAACAATGTAGAAGGGATGAGGAGAGAGATCAGGATATGACCCACTTGAAGACGTAGATGGACTTGTTGGCTAAGCACTTGCTATCCGACAAGACTGAAATGATTAAGGCTGTGGATACTCAGGGTGCCGTATCTGTAGTTGCTGATGTTGAGGCCAACTATGTGAGTAATCAGAGGGGTTTCTGAGGCAATAGCCAAGGGAACCAAGGTTGGACTTTCTATGATAAGCCTGATTATAAAGATAGGGAGCAGGGACATTGGAGAAACAATAATGACAGGAGTGGATTGTATGTTCCTCCTGGAAGTCGGGATGCTGCATCTACTAGTTTTGGCAAGATGTCCATGGAGGACATGATAGAAAAGCAGTTGAAGGGATTCGAAGCTACTAACTCGGGGGTGACTAATATGAAAAGTGAGTTTTCTACCCTCAGTCAGTTAGTTAGCTCACACTCTTTTTCTATTAAACAGTTGGAGTGACAGATGAGTCAACTGTCGACTACTCTAAACCAGAGAAAAGCGAATACTTTACCTAGTGATACGGTTTTGAACCCGCGGACTGATGGCTCTTGTTTAGAGATTACCATTCGGAGTGGTAAGCTGTTATCTAGCCCTTCTATGGGTAAAGATATGGAAAAGAAGGTAAGTGTTGATGAATCAGAAGGAAGAAATCCATTGGAGTCTGAGAAGGTGAATGGCTTTATTGATATGTCAAAGAAAGAAGACAACAAGAAAGAAGAAGTGGTATGGAAACAAATGCCAGGACCACCACCTCCATTTCCTCAGAGGTTGAAGAAGAAAGAAGATAATGAAAAATTTAGCAAGTTCATGGAAGTAATGAAACAACTTACAGTAATGGTGCCATTGATGGAGGCACTTGAGAAAATGCCGAGCTATGCTAAATTTATCAAGGACTTGCTAACAAAGAAGCAGAAAATAAGCAGTTAGCCAGTGGACAACATCCATCACTGTAGTGCAGTCTCTTCACAATCCTTAGTGTAGAAAAAGCCAAATCCTAGAGCATTTTCTATACCGTGCACAGTGGGTTCCATAAAGTTTACAAAAGCTTTATGTAACTTAGGAGCAAGTATTAATCTAATGCCTTTTAAGATCTACAAGAAGCTGGGATTAGGGGATCCTACCCCCACAATGATGCGTCTTGTGATGACAGACAGATCGGTAAAGCTACCAGTGGGTGTATTACATGGTGTGCCAGTAAAAGTGGACAACTTTGTTTTACCTGCAGACTTTGTGATATTGGATTGTGATGTTGATTTTAAGGTACCCATCATTTTGGGTAGACCATTATTAGCCACTGGGACATTATTGGTTGATATGAAGCTCAATGAGCTCAAGTTCAGATATGGAAAAAAGGAGGCTAGATTTAAAATAAGCTCAGATATGGAAAAAAAAGAGGCTAGATTTAAAATACAACCTTGTACAAAGTAGTTGGAGGAGATGAACATCTTCTCGATTGTGGATGTATTCCACAGAAGTGGTAATGAAATAGTGATACAGCATCTTAACGAAGTCTGAGTAGTCAAGATAACCAAGTCGTACAGCGACACTAAATTAGGCGCTATTGGGAGGCCACCCAAAATTTTATTTTCATTATTTTTAGGTTAGTTTTTATTCTTATAGTTAGTTTTTTAATTCCTAGAAGGTGAAATCAAGATTATCTTAAAAAAGACCTTGACGACCTTTATGGTAAGATGTCACACCTGTGATAGCTTACCAGAAAATGACGTCAGAGAGGTCTAGTATGAAGAAGTGTCTACCTAACTTTGACGATATTGCCTAATGAGTTACCACAACTCTGACGGCATTTCTCTATGTCGTCAGGTATTACGGGCCCAACTGTTAAGTTGGATCCGACCCGGACCAAGCTTAAACTGTTCACTTTCCCATTAGTTTATTTTGTTTCCATGTTTAGTTATTTCCTTCCTTAGTTATAATATCTAATATCTTCCTTCCTTCTCCAACTTGATTCCAACGAAGCAACAAAACCTTTTCTTTCTAAACTTAGAGAAAATCAAGCAAGAAAACCTTTCCCTTGATAGATTAGATTGAAAGCAAAGTGACCAACTTTCTTCTCTCATCCACATTCTCTCACCTCAAGCTCATACTTCACACGAACTAAGATCCATTGTTAAGAAAGTATGCAAGTCGACAATCAGGTATGCTCGATGCTTAAAACTCTTCTTTTTTTTGGTTATGTATAACAGGAGAAGTTTAACCTTGGCTCAAAGGAGCTTAAGTTGATTTAAGCATTACAAGATACTTCGAATCTAGGGTTTCACTAGGTTTTAACCAAAAAAATCTAAAGTGCAGCTCAAGAACTCAACTTAAGATTAAAATCAAGATGAAATTAAAGTTAAAAATCAATGAAAAAGAGAGCTAAAAGAATGTGTTATGAGATGATGACATTTATGGTAGGATGTCACATCTGTGACGGCTTACCACAAATGTCATCATAAGTTAAAGAAAAAAGATGAGGTTCTATTAAGGTCTGATGACATATCTGATATGTTGTCACAGGTGTGACGTCTTACTAGACAATGCCGTCAAAAGTTGAGAAATTTTAGTAGTCACTGCTTGAGGCTGACGGCGTCTATGGTAAGCCGTCAGAAATATGATAACTTACCAGAGATGCCATCAAGCCTCTGAACTAAAACTGTAGTGAACCCTTTTCAGTGATTCTAAGCAACTACTGATGCATCTTGTTTATTTGTATGATTTAGAACATTGAAAATTAACTCTAACTTGCTACAGGAATAAAAATGGCACCCAAAAGAAAGAGTCCTAACACTCCAAAGAAAGTGGAAAAGGTAAAAGTGGTTCGAAAGCTTATTAATGAGGACTCCGACTATGAAGATGAAGAAACACTGCTCAGGTGGAATACAAAAAAACCAAGCCCAAAGACATATCCTCCACCTAAACCCATTCAGGTGGAGGATAGTGATGATACTAAAATTACTTCCCCACCTGAGTATGATTCCTCTGAGCTACAGGGTTTCAAGAAAACTGAGTTCGAACAGCCTGAGTCTGAGAAGGTTGAATTTGAAGAGCAGGGGTCTGAAGAGACAAAATCGGGACCACCATCTTCATAAAAGCAAAGTAATGATGATTCTCCAATTTAGAGAGCTTTAGTAATATGCAAAAACCCAGAGGTTAAAGATAATGTCGGATGGCTCATTCCGGGAGCTGAGAAGGTATATCTTGATGGTCTGCGTAGAACTTAGTGGAGACCTGTTTGGAGACCTGTCTTTGAATAAAAATGAATTATTACCAAAGGGTTGATCAACTACCCGAAAGTGATGAAAAAGTTCCAAGATTATGGCCTAGAGTGGACTACTAGAATAGGAGATTTCTATAGTCCTGTAGTAGTACGGGAGTTCTATGCAAACTACCAAGTGGACCTAGAAAAAAGATGTAAGGAAGGTAAGAGAATATCATACATGCCATTACTGGAGAAAATTACAGTGAGGGGAGTGATGGTGAGTATCTCGGACACAACAATCAACCATTTTCTCCATGGGCCAAACTTCAATGTTCAGGATACAACACCCATATTCTATGACCGTTTGAAAGATTGAGAGAATTAGCGTAGATGGTTGGTGACTCACATAGCGTATGGAGAGCCTATTTTGTCGACTAACCTGAATGAAAGGATCTACAAAGCTTTTTTTACACCTGAGGCAAATTTTTGGTGGGGCGTAGTATGCACACACTTGCTCCCTACAGAAAATAATAATCTACTAGGAGATGATAGGGCTGTACTAGTTGCTAGTCTAGTGACTGGGATGTCCCTAGATTTTGGTGAAATTATTGTTGAGGAGATAAAGATTCGGGTGTCTAGGCCCGACACAGATAAATTATTATTTATCCTAAATGACCTTCCCTGTAATACATTATACCCCTTGGTCCTCGTTTGTCCCTAAATTGACCATTTTCTTTTGATGAAACCCATCACCTTCCCTTTTTAAATCATAATAAACCTATTTTGGCCCTGGTCCTCCTTGGACAGTATGCACCTTGACTTAGGCAAATAGCCTAAGTTGAGGGTGGCTATTATAGGGGTGCATGAGATAAACTGGGTATGAAGAAGGGTAAAATAAAAAGAAAATAATAATAATAATAATAATAATAATAAAAAGTTCTGAAAAATAAATTGATAGTTAGGTGTTGGTGAAACAGAGCAGTAGAATGAAAATAGTTTGAATAAAAAGAAAGACCATGCCTTGTTTTGCAATCAAGAGAAAAGAAAAAATGAAAACAAGGTTAATAAGTAGACCCCACAAGATAAGGTAGTGCCAAGGAGGTTAGTCACTCTAAATGCTGTTTAATACCATTCCAGCCCCTAACCTACGTTATAAGATTGAGAAACTCCTATAGTTATCCTAGCTTACCTGTCCATACACCTTAGTAATAATGATAAGGGCAAGCATATGGTATTTGGCATACATTGGTTGAACTTCATTATGAGTGAGAGAGCCTTTGTGATTATCCCTATAATTATACCTTGATTGCTGATAATGAGAGAAAAGGAAAATTTCTTTGCTGGGAGGGCACAATAGGTATACTATCAGTTGTTGACTTATTTTGGTGAATGTACTGTAGATGCATGTAGGAGTGTTGTTGCCGAATGGATGCCATACCTTGATTTCTATGAGTTGCATGGTTATTTTCAAAAATTTTCCACAACTGATTTTTAAGTTGATTGACCTTGGAGAGGATGCATATGTTTTTGAGCAAAAGTCGAGTGACTGGCTGCTGATTGTATTTTGTATTCTCTTAGTTGTGTTTTGGTTGCTTGAGGATAAGCAATTGTTTTAAGTTGAGGGTGTTGATGTGTGAGCAGATGCTAACACATTTGAGGCTTTTAACTCTAAATAATTGCAAAGTCTTAAGCAACTTTTGGTTGTTTTTAATCGTTTTCTTGTGATACTGCAGTTGTAGCAAGGATGGGAGGAAAACATAAGAAAGATGAACAAAATAAGTAAAATCTGGTACAAGTGAGCTGATATGAGTCTGACGGAATTTCTTACAAGCCGTTAAAGATATGGTAAGCTACCAGAAAAAGGCTTCAGGAAGAACAGGGAAGAAGAGTTGCTGGATGAAGGTGACGACATTAATAATATGTCATCACAAGTGTGGTAAGCCATCAGAAGATGCCGTCAAGTGGGATAGAACATGGTGAAATAAGCTGAAGGTCTGACGACATTTGCTACACGCCGTCACTCCTCTGGTAATCCATCGGAGAACATCGTTAGAGTGAGGAAGAACAGGTTAAGAAGGCACGACTTCTGACAACATATCTGAGACGCTGTCAGAAGCCTGACGATCAACACCAATATGCCATCACCTAAATCCGAGCCCAACTGTGATTTTCTTATTTTATTACCTTAATTAGGCTTTAGTATAAATAGCTATTTTAAGGGTTTTTAAACTATCAAGTTTTCATTATTCAGAACAAAAACTTTGGAGAGAGAAAGACGTACATTGTTCTCTTTCGCCAATTATTCTTAGTTTTCCTTTTTATCAACTATTCTTGGGTTTCTAACTTCGTTTTAATTAAAGAAATTGCTTGTTGTTTTCCATCTATACGTACTTTGATTATTATCATCATGAATTCAACTTGTGATTTCTTTCATCAAATCATGATCGGGCTAATTTCATTAGCCGGGGTTATCGGATCCAAGGATTAGGGTTTGATATGATGCTAGGTGTTTAACGGATTCAAGGAGTAGTAGAACATCTTGAAATTCCTTTGGATATAGATAAATTATCTAAGTTTGAGAGAATTAGATAACAAATTGTCTGGTGAGGTCGAGAGATAAGTCAGATTGTATCATAGTCAGGGATATTCTATTGTCCTACTCATTCCGAGGGTCTCTGGCATTACCTAGTATCTGATAACACCCAAAACCTTTGGTGATCATAACTTTGGTTTCCCATTTATATTGATAACAACACTATAATTCAGAAAGTGAAGATTGATTCATTGTGAAATTTAAACCCCCATCTTTCGGAAACAATAAACTACCAGTAAAGTATTTCGTAAACAAATTAACATTCACACCCTATTCCCTATGGGATTCGACCCCAACCTAGTTGGGTTTTATATTGACAACGATTGCTTACACCCATTCAAGAGTGTAATTTGAGCGTTATCACCTTTTTTACTGCTTTTCTACACATACTGGCATAACTACTAGGATCTGAGAGCCTAACTTGGTTATTTACTCTATCATCTCCCACTTAGCTTAAAGCCATCATTCTAAGTCTATAACCACTTAATCAACATCTCTAAACTGAACTGAAACTACTTTACTCTAGATTTCAAGATATAACAATACTCATAAATACTAAACTCACCATGAAAGACTGCACCTGAAAGTGTAAAACTGTACTGCTAATACTTTCTTCCAAGATAGAACTCTTTAACTTTCTATAGCCCCAAATACATCATGTAACAACTTAAGAACTGACTAACTTAGAATTTTCAACTCTTTTTTGTATTAACTCAATCTTTAAAGAATCAAACTTAGATTCTAACACTTGACATGGATATTTCCAAACCTTTTAAGGAACCATACTAACTTTCTTCATAGCCTACTAATATCACATCTCTAAACTTATATTTTCCCTACACCATGGGAATTACCATTTCACCAACAACATATACTTTCAAATCAACAAATTTTAATTTTTTTTTCTTGCATACAGTTTTTCAAGCCTACTGATTCACCTTTCATACAACTATCCCCATGAATGCAAAATCTACTGAATTTAGATAATACTATCCCCATTTTATTGCTGCTAAACTCCTGGGGTTTATACTTCTAACTCTAGGTCATATGCTATCATAGGATTCTGAGGAGGTACCTAAAAACATATCTGACTTTGGCTAAATGTGTGATTTTCATGAGTCATGAATGAAATCTTTCATACTTTGGAACATAAAGGCACTGATGAGATACTTTCAAGCCCGCATACAATCCCATAACTGTCTGTGGGAACTATTTGAGAAAATATCTATATGTAAGGATTTAAGATTGGTTGTTTATTTTACCTTGAAAATAAGGCATGACTTGCATAAATAGAGCAAGATGAGAATCTGTATAAATTTGTTAGAGGACCTTTCTATAGGATGATCTGAGATATGAAAGAAGGAAAACTTTTCCTAAAACGTTTTATAGCCTTTTGTCTATAAATATGGGGTGCTTTACAGCCATGCACAAAAAACTACTTCACTTTACTTTTAGACTCCCTAGGACACTTTAATACCATAGGCTCTGATACTAAGTTTGTAATGCCCCGGGAGTACACCTTGAATGCCACACGGTGCTTACGATTACAAGTGACCACAAGCTAACCCATGAGATGGTACTTGCTGTGAGTACTAAATAATAATACTAAAATAACATAAGCAAAAATATTTGAATAAACCATAACTTTTTCAATACTAAAACATTTTTGAATCATAAATCTAAAAACAACTGCCAAAAAACAACTGTCTGGAATTTGATAAAATAATGACAAACTGACTAATTGTCTGAAGTGTCCAAAAGCCACTCAAACCGACTGAGTAAGATTTGATGGGACAAACCCCCAACTAACTACGACTGGCTAAATAACATAATTGCTGACATGATTAAATATAAGATAAACTCATCCTCAAAGTGTGAAGACTTACCACGGCAGCTGCTACTGAGTCGCTAGAAAGTCTAAGTACGGTCAGGAACCTGAGTGTCTAAACCTATGATATGATACATCATAGCGTAAGAAACGAGTATGCGGTCAGTACTTTGAATGTACTGGTATGCTAGATGGGGTTAGGCTGATAAACAGAGGCTCATGTATATGGATAATAACTGACTAAATATCATGAGATAACTGAATAACTGATATGAATCCATGAATGCTGTAAAATCTGAGAATGTATGATCAAGCATATAACATGATTCTAAAAATAGTCTATAAACTAAAATACTGAAATCTGATAACTGAATAACTGATAAACTGTATGCTATGGTCAAGTAAAATTGAACTGAGTTCTGAACTAAATATTGAAACTAAAACTATATGAGGTATTATCTAATAGACATGCCCCAAATCTGAGCTGATTGGAGTCCAACTTGTAATCCTAGTTGGAAGGGTGCTAGTACCGTGCCATGGGTACTAACAAGTAGAATAGTTAGCCTCATCTGGCAGGTGCCCTGATGAGATATGTATTACCCTCATCTGGCAGGTAAATACTTTATCAACCCTCAACTGGCAGGTTGATATCTCAACCTATGCTAGCTACGTAGTTCTGGAACCAAGGGACTGCTACTAAGGGTCACACCCTCTACTAATAGGTGAGCCCCCATCTTTGAGTTTGTTCGGTGCTAAATCCTACTCCTAACTGAACTGACACTAATTACGAGATTGAGCTAAGCTTAGCTTGACAAGTAACTAATCATGATGGTTTACTGGTTGAATATGCTCACGATTTATCTGAACTATTCTATAACTACTAAAATTTTGTAAACAACTAAATTTTTGGGTATTCATAACCCCCAAGACTCAATAAAAATAACAATAGGGACACATGAAAGATTTAAAACCATGGAAGGAAATTATTATTCTTAATTATTCACTTAAGCATTTCATGAAACATATGGGGGTAAAGACTAAAACATGGGGGTTCTTTTAAACATGATAAAATAGCATGATCACATGGCTAAATCATAAACTGAGGGTTTTATTCAGAATGTTCATGAACATGATATGGTAACCACAATATTTAAAACATACTATAATGCACTCCACATGAAAACAATTGAAATCATAACTTGAAATCAAATTACCAAGGTATAGATAAACATACTTCAACTTTCAAACATGTAAGGGCTCTTTCGATCAAAACTCTTGGAAATGTAATACATGATAGGATTTCATAGAGTTTCATGGAGGTAATTCATTGTAAACATGTAATTTCATTGTAAACATGTAATAAGTAGTCATTTAGGCATTTCGTCAAACACATGCAATGCATGGTTTAAGCTAAGCATGGGAATAGTGTTAAAACTTGTAGTATTAGCATGATTTTGATGCTAAGTCATCAATTAAGGCTTAAATCAATGAACACCACTATTCAAACATGTGAGGATTAATAACAACAATAATTACATGTAAATATGATATTAAATTCAAAATTTCATGAAAATTTAGGGACATAATTCATAAAACATTTAAAGATCATACTTTTAAACTTGTAATTGGGTTCTTGAACTCCATGGATGAAAGGGACCCGTGGATGAACATCTTACATATCTTAAATCTTTGATCATGAAAGAGAATTAACTTTTCTTGAACTTCGTGGATTGGAAATTATAATTCTTGATTATCTTATAGAGAGTGTAATGATATCTTGAAGTTCATGGGAGATGACCTCAAGGAGAAACCCTAATCTTATTCTTGAGGATAAGGAAGATTTGGGATTTTTTTTAGAACTTGTTTATGATGGCTAATTTCGTATCTTTGGGGATTTTTGTCGTGGGAGGTGAAGAAAAAGACCAAAATACCCCTCTTAAACTATTTAAGGGTGAGGTTGATCAAATCTGGTCATGAGTGATGACTTGGGTTGATAAGTCATCACTTAGGTGATGGGTTATTACCTCAAGTTGTCACTTGGAAGCTAAAACTATCACATACTGATTATGGCTGACGATTTGGGTTGATAAGTCTTCACTTAGGTGATGGCTTATCACCTCAAGTCATCACTTGGAAGCTGAATTTGAGAGTTTTCTAGTTGTGTTGATGACTTAGGCTGATAAATCGTCACTTAGATGACAGATTATCAACTCAGGTCATTACTTTTTTGACAGACTGATATGCTGAAGTAAAATTAGTATAACTTTTCTCTCTGTTATTGGATTAAAGTGCAACTAAATGCGTTGGAAAGAAGACTCAAAGATATTTCTTTTGATATATAGTAGGACACCTGAATCAACAAATACTAAGAGATACACTCGTTTAAATTTTACCCTTGCTGGAGCATTTTTCAAAACTCTGTCGATAGAAAAGTCCTCAACTCGTCTTTGAGTTAGAATGGTATTATGACCTCGATCAATATACAACGGCATTCCCATATCACATATTTTCTAACCACACATGTATATACATAGAATAATTGGGTTCAAGTCTGTACGCATAGGAACACCGATTTAAATTCTAGCATAAAAATATGGGGTGTTACACGCATGTGAAACACTCTCTTTGGATTGACTGAGTTAGGTCAAGCTAAGAAAATAAAGGTCACTAAAATACATTAATAAATAGTCTAGAGAGATCAAAAGATTCCCACAAAGTTTAGACGTATTCAGGCAAATTTCGCCAGAGTTGAGGTAAGTTTAGAACCATTTTCCAAAAGATAAATTAGAAATTAAAAGGGACTAGTGTTGGAGCCATAAAATATACTAATTGGTCATACATAAATCATAAATGTAACTGTTGTCTAATTGTCTCAATTTCATGCATTGCAAGAATAATTTCATTCAGCGTGAATTTGTTTTTATTTATTACACAAGAGTAGCTTCTAGTTCTACATATTAAACTAAGATATGTGATTCACATAATATATACCAACCCTAACAAATTTCATGAATCTCAGTGTGTATTTTTAAAATTTTTAGATTGACTAGTAATCATATAGTAGTAATAAATATTCAAGTGTATACATAGGAATAAAATATATGACTTTTACGTAGGTAAGTATTGTGTTTGTGTTTGTGTTGACTGGTTTCATCAGTACTTAAATATATGACTTTTACTTAGGAAAGTTTTGTGTTTGTGTTGACTGGTTTCATTAGTACTTAACTTGCAACGATTGCATATTGTATTGATCATGTTACTTTATATAATTTATTTCAAACTAATATTATATAATATAAAAACTTATGCCTGTAAATTTTTTCATTAACTTCAGAATATTTGTTAAGTCATTAGTTTTGATGTTTGATAAACTGTACATTGGGGACCTGTTTCCTAAAGATTGCCTGATGACAAAGTTGCTACTACTCAGGAATAGGTTGGGCTTGTTACTATCCCAATCAAACCCACTGTTAGGCACAGGTACAAGAGTTGGTGAAAAGATGTTGCCACCTTTTTATCTCAACCAATAACATTCCTCATAGATTTTCTTGTGTCATAATATATATTGCTCATGTTCTCCAACAAGAAAACCAAGCTTCCAATATACTTACAACATATATTTCTCTTGAAGCTCTTGAATCAAAGACTCACTTTGCAACAAGGAATTGATAGCTCATGAAGTTGTATTCCATCTCTTTGTTGTATTTAAGGCTTTGTAATGTGTTCTTAAATATTTCCCTATTGTTGCTTCTAAGATTATTAGTAGGTGTTGTGGTACAAACTTGATTTCCTTGTAATCATCTTGATTTAGGTGATTCCCAAGCTAGTGTTAGCTTATTTGTCCAGTTAGAGTTAACGGGAGTATGTAGCTGTAGAGTTAATGCTTGTTTCTTCTTGTAATAGAGTTATTACTAGGAGATAAATATTAGGAGTTCAATCCTTAGAGATTGCAGTCTGTATTCAACTTTGCTTAGATATAGTAGAGCTCAAAAATCCTGGAGGTAGGTCGTTGATTTTCTCCCTTGAACAAGGAGTTTTCACATAAAATTATTATGTCTACTATTTACTATCTCCGTGCACTTTATTATTAATTTTCTCCTAGTTTTTGCTATTTCAGCCTGTCTGGGAATAGGTCCCAAGTTGAGGAGTAACCCACTGCAATTCTCTATTTGGTCTCAAAAAAGGTCTTCCTATAAAGGCTAACACCTTGGAAGGATCTTGTAAATGGTTTCTCCTCTTAATCTTGAAAAAGTCCAATTAACTACTAGACCACCTAGATCCAATAGTGAATATTAATGGTGATGGAAGACAAGAATGCATAATTTTTTCATGGCTGAAGACTCAAAGCTCTGGCACATCATTGAGGATGGTACTTTTGTTCCTACTAGCGCAGTAAAGATTAGTGATGTGACCTCACAAGTTCCCAAGACTATGAGGAAATTTGATGATGCAGATAGAAGAAAGGTTGAAAAGACTTACAAAGCCAAGAAGCTGCTTGTGTGTGGCATTGGTCCTGATGAATACAATAGGATCTATGTTTGTGAAATTGCTAAGGAGATTTGGGACTACCTTCATACAACCCATAAGGGAATAAGTTAGGTGAAGGAATCCAAAGTGGATATCCTGACCAAACAATATGATACTTTCACTATGATGAAGGGTGAGTCAATCTAAGAGATGCATATAAGGTTCACTGCAGTAACTAATAAGCTTCACTATTTAGGTGAGGATATCCCAACCTCCAAGTAGGTTAGAAATGTTCTAAGCATTCTTCCTAAGAGGTGGAAGAGCAAAGTTAGTGCAATAGCTGAAGTCAGAAATTTGAATAAAATAACTATTGATGAGCTCATTGGAAACCTCTAAACCTATGAGATGTTGAAAAAGTTTGGGCAGTTGAAGGTTGATCCAAAGATGGAGAAGAAACTAGTTCTTAAGGCTACTAAAGAAACTTTCAGTGCTAAAGACGAGGATATACCTTATATTACCAAAAGGGTTCTCAAGGCCTTGAGAAAATCAGAAGATCTACCTAGAAAAGTAGAGTCGAGTAAGCACATCAGGAAGGAAAGGTAAGTGTTACATGTCATAAATATGGCAAGCTGTATCACTATATGAAGGATTGCCTAATGCATAAGGTAGAATAAAAGAAAGATGCTAAGTAAGCTGTTGGTAAAGAAAAAGGCAAGGACCAGGACCTTCTGAAGTATAGCAAGAAAGCTGAAGCAGACAATATTGTCAATTAAGTGTTGGAATCCTATTGGGGTGACTCATGAAGCAACTCAGATAATTCAGATCAAGGAGAAGACATTTCTATGATGGTAATTGATGATGAGGTACAATTTTTTGACTCACTCTTTTCTCTGCTAGAATATACTGATGATAATGAAGATAAATTAGTGACTCTTCTTGACATCAAAGAAAATTTAAAGGGCTACTCTCTTAGTAAGTTGAAATCTCTTGCCTCGGTGTTGATTGACTCTCTAAATGAGATTACCAAAGATAGTTCTAAAACAGTGTTAGGAAGAAGTGATTGAGTTAAGTTTCTAGATAGCTGAACTCACAAATAAAAAGGTAAAGGCGAAGGAGTATCTTTCAAAGTCTGAGGAAGAAATAGTTGAACTAAGTATACAAGTGGATAAACATCAAGAAACTTGTAAGACGCTCTCTAGTGAAAATGATCTTCTGAATGAGAAGCTCAATGAAATCTCTAAGAAGAATTCCAAGGGAAAAGGTGAGAAAAGCAGGATGCAGTTTCTACTAGAAGAAGAATTGGATGAAGTTAAAGCTAATATAACTGCTTCATTGGAATGAAACTTAGAACTTGAGAAAGAATTGGTCTTAGTGAAGAATGAACTTGAGAAAGATCTTAAGTGGACTACATCTTCACAAACTTTGACTACCCTCACTAACCAAGGATCCAGTAGGAAAAGAGGATTAGGATCCACAGTTAAGGTAATGGCCCCAACTTTTCTATCAAATATGAAAAGAACAAGGTTGATCTTTTATATACACATTGTGGTAAAGATGGTCACTAAAAATAAATGTTTCCATTCAAAGAATCAACTCAGAGTAGTTTAAGAAACTTCACAATACTTAAAAAAATGAAATAAAGATGCTGGACAGTGCAAAAGTTAATTTTTCCTCTGTCACCATATTGGGAACTTACACTGAAATGGGTTCCCAAAGCTAACTAGTAATTAATTATGCAAGGAAAGGCAAGAGGGGGCAACCAACACAAGGATGTTGATGATGGCTGCTCAGAGCATATGATTGAAGATGTGAAGATTACCTCTTGTTAAAGGCCCTTAGTTAAGGCAAAATCTTCTTGGTGATAGATTTGAAGAATTAAAGTATGTTGATGTTACGGATATAGTCATAAAATATTGATTTCTATGTTCTAAAGGGAATCTCCCTAGTAAATCTTTGATAAAAGTTGGCAGGGAATTGGTTGAGTGTCAAAAGAAGGGGTTGAGTTGATGAAATCAATGTGGATGTAAGAGACTCTCATGATCCTCCCTATATGGATATAATTTAGTGAGTAGGTATCCTAGTTAGATTATGTTCTATATGTCTAATTCAGTGTCATATATTCTACATATATACACCCTTGGCAAGGAGGAGAAGATATAAAAAAGGGAGGTGAGACAACACAAACTATTGAGTTCAAAGAATCACTTAGGGAGTAGGTCCCTAATCAGGTTAGTATCATTTACTATTCCTCAATAGTGACCATTTTAAATATTTAATAATTTGTGCAATGTTATTCTCCTAAGTTTTCTAAAGGCTTTACTTGTACTTTAATTCCAAGAGACGTGCCTATACGACCGGCCACGTCTCATTAGACATAGCTAATCACTAAATCTGAATCATTCTTTCATGCTCTATTTAATGTCAAAAATTAGTTTTTTTGTTCTTTTCATTTTGAAAACTATCTCTCATACAACCTCATCTGTTCTTAAATCATTTTAAAGAATTTTTTCTTGATTCATTATTCATAGTCCAATAAACTTCTAAAATGCCTTACTTTTTTCATCCTCACAAAAAGACAAGCCCGTTCCATTAAAAGTAACTAATACTCCTTCCATCCCTTCTGGTTCAAAGAAGAAATTGTCATTACAAAGTTTAATCCACTTTCCCCATGCAAGATTTCTTGGGATTATAACACTCAGGAGAAAATGAAAACTCTAAATAATCCATTTTCTAAAAATGGTGATGTTGCTGATGCCAGTGTTGACCCCAAAATCAATCCCTCATTTGAAAAGAAAGATGACCCCAAAACTAATTCTTCTAAATCCCAATTTCCTGAAGATGACCTTCAAAGCAATCCTTTCAAAGGCCAAATAGCCAACCAAATAGTTTCTTCACATTAGGGTTTGGAATCTTCCTCCAAAACTACTTCGTTTGACAAATCAAAGTCCCCTAGCAGATCAGAAATTGCATCTACAATGCCTCAGATTCTGAACCCTGTATGCTACACGGTGCTCATAATACCGAAGCACTACAAGCTATCCCATGACAAGTACCTTCTATAATAAATAAATAATAATACTGTATAATACAAAAATTTGGCAAAAACTTGCCATAAGGTTCAAAACTGAAATACAATTGTGTAAGGCATAACAATACCAAAACTAAAACAACTGTTTAAAAATACTCTAGTCTAAAAATCCTCTAATCTGTCTGAACTGTGGAGTTGATGGGACAATCCCCCAACTAACTCCATCTACTTAAATACTAAATCTAATGCAGTAATAAATTAAGAAACATCCTCGAATGATGAGGACTCACTGCTAAGTCTACTGCTGCTAACTGAAACTGAACTGCTAAGGGTGCTTGGGAGCCCCTGCGTCTAAACCTATGGTATAAAACACCATAGTGCAAGAGAAAATTATGCGTCAGTACGTAGGAATGCACTGGTATGCTAAATGAGGTAAGGCTAAATGCAAGGGTTCATATGTATGAACTATAACTAACTAAGTAACGTGAACATGGCTAAGTGAGAATACATGCATGAGCACATAACTATAATTGAAGTTGTACTGACACTAAATATTGAGTTTTGAATACTATCTAATTGTTATATGAGTTTACTAACACTGTAATACTGATAACTGAATCTACTAGTACTGGATTACTGATAACTACTATTGGGTCGATCCTATCTAATAGGTGACCCCTAAGATCAGGCCTATTTAGCGGGTGATCCCTGAATCTACTGATACTGATGTTGATTGACTATATCTAATAGTTCTAATCTATAGAACTATCTGAGTTCTTTACTAAGCTGAGTGACTATATCTGACAATCTTGATTTCTAAAATTCTGAACTAAATTCTATTATGAAGACTGAGATTGAAACTAAAATTATGGGAAATAATCATCTAATCGACATGCCCCTTATCTGAACTAGTAGGGTCCAACCTATAACCTCAGCTGGAAGGGTGTCAGTACCGTGCCACGGGTAAATATACTGCTGTGGTCAAGCCTATCTAACGGGTGACCCTGAATAGGAAGTCAAGCCTAATCTGATGGGTCAACCCTAGGAGGTAGCCAAGCCTTAATTTGATAAGTGACTCCTCATCCTGCGTTGGCTATGCAATTCTGGAGTATATGGACTGCTACTATCTACTCTGCCTAACTAATGGGGGAGCCGTCGTCCCTGCTCTCGCTCGGTGCTGAATCCTACTCCTAACTGAATAGACACTAAACTGATTCTTAAACTGTACTAGACCGGGATAAATCTATTACGGATCATGTTACCTGGATAATCTAACTAAGTTTACTAGGTTACATTGATTGTGGAACACTATTGAATTCTGTTATCTGACTTAATACCACTGAGTTTTTGAATTGATTACTAAAACTGGATAGGACTGATACTGAGATTTATAAGTCTTCCTAAGTTCTATAACTGATGGAATTATGCTAATCATGGAATGACTAAGATTATCTTAAAACCGACACTGGCTCTAGGTAATCAGCTAAATTGTCGGGTATTGAATACCACCAGGACTCGATAGTAAAAATTAATTAGACATGGAAAATTCTTGAATAACATGACAATAGTCAATCACTCGCAATAAAATCAATGAGGCATTTCATCAAGCACTTGAAAGTCATAAACTTGTAAGTGTATAGGGATACATACTAATGTCTCATGATTTATTCAATAAGGTCTTTCATCAAGCACTTAGCATGCATTAACTTATACATAAATGAGGATTTCTTGTCAACATGCTTTAATGACTCTTTCTCATTCACATAGGCATTTTATCAAACATATGGGGAGCATGCTTTGGTCATACAACAATTAATACCTCTAAATTATCATGGCTACATCAATCCACTTGTAAATTTAAGTGTTTATCATGAATATTTTGTAAGTCATCACATACTATGATCAAATCTTGGAACTTGTAATCTAAAACATGAATTAAAACTCAACAACAACGTGACCATGACCTTCAATTCAAATAAATCATGAAAACTCATAAATACAAAATCTTTATATTTTGAAAGGAGATTCTTGGGCTTCATGGGTGGAAGGGACCCATGAATAAACATCTAACAGACTTTAATTCGATGAGTTCTTGAAGGGATTCTTGAAATTGAACTTGATTTCTTGAGACTAAGGTTTGCTAATTTCAGAGAGAGAGATTTTGTTCTAGAGGAATAGTGAACATAATGCGTAATTTTGGCTATTAAGGGTATAAATCCCTTATTTAGGCTGATTGGGGGCTTTGGGAAATTACCAAATGGTCCCTGAAATTAAATAATGAAACTCGAACAAAATCACAATTTTACATGCTAGCGCGACACAGTGAAATCATTCAGCTTACTAGAGAGTGGACGACTGGGAAACTGGTTGGTGGCGCGACATGGTGTATTGCGTTGCAACCTTGGATGCAAATTAGAAGGGCACCGTGATATGGTGGAATCACGTTGGAACACTGGAAAAGGACCATTTCCATTTTGATCCTTGGCACTGATGGCTCCGCGATGTACTGATGGCTCAGGTGGTACATTATTTTACTAAAATAGACATAACTCTTCGCCCGGGTATCAGATTTGGGTGAATTTTATATTGATGGAATGATTATTCGATTTCCTACGCAATGGAAAGTCAAAATCTTGAAAATTACATATAAATTAAATGGTATTAATTTTTGAAGCTAGTTCTTGACATTCTAGGAGCAAATTTAAGCTAGGAAAAAGTATGGGGCATTCCAACATGTCCCCCTTGGGAACATTCATCCTCGGATGAGATTGATTAAGATGAGGACTATTGATAGATTGAGTTTATATGCTGTACATGCATATCTGATGCATGGAATACATAACTGAAATGATAAATGAATGCGTGACTGAATATACAGCGATAACTGATACTAAGACTATGGCTGTAACTTAACATGAGACTTAGTATATCTAAGAAAGACTATTACCTTAAGCTGAGAACATGTATAAGCCTAAGATCATTTACTAAACATGTATGAATGGGAACATGAGAACATGAATGAGTCTTAAATGTGATACACGAACTGAATATCGTGATAGCTTGAGGATTATAGGTGCATCTCCCCTTTGGAATGCTATGTCCCATGAGAATGCTTACTTGGTTGAGATACTAAGGAAAAGTATGAGACGATGCACGGGGCACCCACAAACTAAATCATGAATGAATATCTGAGATTTAAAACTGAGGCATAAATATGTAAATAGGAGATCTGTAACATACCAGTGACAACATCAGGAGAACTTTCCTGATCTTGTCTGGACAAAAGTGCATAAAACTTGTTTAGGCGTTACCCACTGGTGGCACTGGAAGCGGCACCTTGTTGATTTAAGCGACCTGACTAAGCTGAAGGAAGACTATGCTGACCCTAAGAACCTGACTGAGGATAATCTCTGACTTTGTGTCCTGGCTTTCCATACCTAAAACAAACATCTCTGCCATCTCTGCACACATCCTTATAATTGTTACCACACTCTTCACAAAATAGATTAGTACGACCATTGCTTATGCTATCCTGGGGCATCAGTACACTGTCTGAGGACGAAGCTAGAATTGAAGACTTTGGACAAAATTGGGAACGGTTACCCCCATCTGACTTAGGCTGATTGAAATTAAAGTTACCCATTCTAGCTATCTTATTCTTTCTTTCCTTCTCCTTAATTTTGTTCTCCTCAATTTGGTGAGCATGGACCATAAGCCTAGATATATCCATCTCTTTGATCAACATCATTGTTCTGCACTCCTTAACTATACTATCTGATACCCCAGATATAAACTTGCATATTCTGGACCTATTATCTGCTACTACATGGGCAGCATACTTGGCTAGCTGAGTAAACTTGAGGGAATACTCTTTTACTCTCATGCTACCTTGCTTGATATTGATGAACTATAACTATTTGGCTTCTCTCAACTCTAAGAGAAAGAATCTATTTAGGAAGGTAGTAGCAAATTCTTCCCACTCTATGGGCTCTGCATCCATAGTCCTGTCTACCTTCCACTACTTAAACCATGTATGGGCTACATCTTGTAGCTGATAGGCGGCTAACTCGACACTCTTATTTGAAGTCACTCCCATGATGTTTGTGACTTTATGAACCTGATCGAGGAATTCCTATGGATCCTTTTCTGACTTAGATCCCATAAAGAAAGGAGGATCCATGCAAGTAAAGTCCCAAATTCTGGTTGCAGTAGTATTGGCCACTAGGTTGGCCGGAACAGCAGCTGGCCGTTCATTCTGGGCTATGACTGAATTGGCTAGAGTAGTAAATGTAGCTTTAAATTCTACGTGAGAGACATGATTGTCCAGGGGATCTACTTGAATGAGATGAGGGGTTGACTGGTTTTCGGTTTTTCTTTTATTAGTTCTTTTGGGAGGCATGTTATGTAAATGAAAGGAAAAAATGGATTAGACTAAAATTTTAAATTTAGCTCACACTCACTCACACGACATGAATACTAAAAGAAGGGAAACTTTTCCTAAAATATCTCATAGCCTCCTATCCATAAGTATGGCGTACTATACACTCATGTATAAGACTCTACTAGATGTGGTTTTCTAGACTCCCTTGGACACTATTGAACCTTAGGCTCTGATACTCGAAGGACCATAAGCTAGCAGTGAAATCGCACTAGCTCACTAGAAAATGGATGACTGAGAAACTAGTTAGTGGCGCGATGCGGTGGTATCATGTTGCAACCTTGGATGCAAACTGGAAAGGCACCGCGACATGATGGAATTATGTTGGAACACTGGAAAAGAACCACTACCATTTTCCGCCTTGGTGCAATATGCCATGATTACAGAGGATCAATGGATTTTGATGATTGTCATTTTGTCTGGCTCCGCGTTGCACTGATGGATCAGGTGGTACACTAGTCTTACTAAAATAGCCATAACTCTTCCCCCAGGCATCGTATTTGGGAAAATTTTATATCTATGGAAAGCTTATTCAATTTCATACACAATGGAAATTCAAAATCTTGAAAATTCTATATGAATAAAATAGTATTTATTTTTGAAGCTAGTTCTTGACATTCTAGGAGCGAATTTAAGCTAGGAAAAAGTACAGGGTGTTACAGCCTCCATAGATGAAAATCTATTTGAATATTTTCCCACTTCTAAAGTAACTCCTTCAAATATCCAGGCTATGAGTAAGTAAATATGAGTGCAAGGGTTGACCGCCTTAAATGCTGAACTACATAGATGGGAAACTCCCCTTGCTATACTATTTACCAAGAGGCAAAATGACTCTCCCAAAAATATGGATGATGAGAATATAGTACTTCCTTAATTTTTGATTTATTAGGAAATAAGAATACAAAATGTGACCCAGACAGTGACGATAAAAAGCCTTAGTCTTGGAAGTTACACCAGAAAGGCTCCTCTTCTTCAACTAAAGCCTCAATAGGAACCATCAAAACACTAGGGACTAGGTCAAGTACCAGGAACCTGATAAGAGAAGCCTTGAAAAGAAGAAATAAAAATAACAAGAAAAGAAGATAGCCAAAGAAATTAGGGATAGACCTGAATGAGCCTGATGATGAAAAGATAGTGGATGTTAATGACTCAAATGAGGACATTGAAAGTCTGTTTAATAAAAGTGGGGATAGTGAGGGTAGTGATTTCAATAGCATGTTTTAAAGCCAAAGCAACTATGGGGATGAGTCACTTAATTCTGATATTGAGAAATATATTATTACAACTAAGGCTAAGGTGAGAGGAAAGGTAACTTCCTCTATAAAGAAAGAAAATGGATTATTAGTGAAAAAACCAGTGTAAAAAGTCACCGATAAAAGAAAAAGGTCAGACAAATATGGCGGTAAGGGACCAAGTCCCAGAACTAAAGCAGCCAGAATATCAGGATCCCTGGGACATCTAAAAAGGGAACTGGTTCTTTAAAGAAGGCTACTTCTTTAATGGGAACGGAGAGAGGTCTGTCTAAAGAGGCAAGACAAGTAATTCTTAAGACTCAAGTAGTGTTTAAGAAATATATTTAACCTTGTTGTAGCTAAATTACTAGGGATGAAAAGGATCGTTGCTTGGGGTGAAGTTTTTAAACTAGGAATATCTTTTTGAGGGACCTATTCTTCATTTACATAAACAGGAAGTGAGGAAGTTTATTCACAACCTGATGATATCTGAAGATGGGATGTACTTGACTTCTCAAGTAAATAATGTGAATATTGCGATGGATAAGAGTGTACTATCTAAGATCCTAAGAGTACCAACTGAAGAAATTAGAACTGTGAAGAATAAAAAGGGTTCTACAAAATTTCTAACAGTTTGTAGAATGCTAGATGACATAAACATTAAAAATGTCAACAAAAAGGCACTTAAAAGTGAATATCAATTGTACTTTAAGTTAGTGAATAAGGTTCTCCTTACCAGATGAGAAAAGAGGACTACTGTACTTGTCCTATTTTGTTTCTTATGAAGTCTTTTCCTAGTACTAAAATGTTTAACCTACCAGATATTGTCATTGAACACATTAACACTATGATGACTGCAAAAGATGGAAAACATGGCTTAGCTTATGCGTTCTTGTTAAACGGAGTCTTTGCCTACTTTTATATTGAGTGTGGAAAAGGAAAGGATAGTTTTTTCAAGAGGGTGTTCAACATGACCACCATTGAGTATAATGAATATGTTCCTAGAAGGGATGAAGGAAAATCTAAGTTCGTTATTTCAGAATTAGTAGAAACACAAAATAGGTTGATGGATGAGCTAGATATCATGACAACTCAGGTGGCTATGAAAGATGCTGAGATTGTTGCATTGAAGTCAGCATTTGTGAAAGAAAGGGAAGAGGGAACCAATTCTAGTGGGAAGTTGAAAGTTGAAAATATATCCCTGGAGAAAAGGGTGAATAAGTTAGAAGATAAAGTTAAAGTCTTGATTGAGAAGATGAAGAATGACACAACAAATTATCAAGGTTCATTTTTTAGAAAGTGAAAGGATGACCATATTACTCAAGCACCTGTCTCATGCTTTGGGTCCTTCTTATTGAATCCTTTCCAACCTGGTCCTTACCCCTTTTACCACTTAGTCCTCTCTTTTAAACTCTATCAATGTTTGTTCTCTCAAGTTTATTTTTCTCTAGATTGTACTTGGCACAGTTATTATGATGTTTTTGTGGTTACTATTTTGAATGGTATTGTCTACTAACTTACTTGATCAATGAATGAATTAATTTTGTGCTATCACTACTCCTATTTCTGTCTACACTTTTCTTATCTATGTAAGTATAGCCTCAATGGCCATGAATTAATATGTATTATTATCTATGCTTCATTTAATGCTTAAACTCTTTGATGATTCCAAAAGGTGGAAGTTGAGGTGTAGCTATGTATAGTTGTGCATAGTACTGAATGAAGATACAGTTGTGCATAGTATGTGAAGGGGGAAAGAATAGTATAAGATGTTGAAGGAGAATAGGGAATGGATGTTGAGGAAGAATAGGGAATGGTGAATAAAGACAGTGTAGTGGTTCTTACACTCACATGGGACCTTTAGGTACTCATAGATGGGGAGAATGTGTGAGGAATTCTTAGGGGCATCATAGGTAAGGGGAACTGGTGGAGAAAGAAGTTAGAGGTCATATGTTGCTGAGTCGTATTGTCTATGTTGTGTGCTGTGCAGATGTTTGAGGTTGTTGAATGCCTCCATAGGTTAGTCATCATCAAAAAGGGGGAAATTGTTAAGTCCTTAGTTTTGATGTTTGACAAACTACACATTGTGGACTTGTTTCCTAAAGATTGTGTGACTATCACAGTCAACCCCATTGTTGGACACAAGTACAAGAGTTGGTGAAAAACTCTTGCCACTATTTTGTCTCAATCAATGGGATTCATTCTATGTTTTTGTAAGACCCCTCAAAATTCTAAGCTTAATTCAATGCTTTAAAGCTTGTCAAGGGGTGCCAGACTCATAGTTTGCAATCTTATTTCGCAACCCTTACGACTATTAAATATCGATCTTTAAGTTGTTCATGATCAGGAATGTCAGTAGGTATTCTTGGACAAGTTTTAAATGTTTCAAACATCATTTAAGGCACATTTTGGAGTCCAAACTAGTGTATCAATGCAGACTCGATGAGCCGCATTGCCTATTGCATCGATGAATATATTTCCCCAGCTTCCAGTGCAATGTCTTGTGAACCGATGTGGACTCGACATGGTGCGTTATCCATCACATCGATCCCATTGATGTGGCATGTCAGTCTGTACGTTGTTAGGCCAGTTTTCAGTCATTAAAAGATGCAGCCTCAGGGGTATTTGGGTCATTTTCCCACGTCTATCAGCCCCCAAAACACGAGATTTAGCCACTTTAGAGGCAAAATCCATTCACTATTCTCAAAATTAGTCAAGAACAAAACCCTAGGGCTTTTAATTCAAGGCTTAAGATTCAGGAACTTACCATCAACCTAAGTCAATTCAAGTACCAAGGTATGCGAAGTGTTTATCCAAGGGTTCCTTTCACCCTTGGAGTACAAGAAACTCTTTTTACACTTCAATTAGATTGATTTCACGATTTCCATAATTGAATTTAAGTGTATTCATGATTATAGTGGTAATTGGGTTTCTAATCCATGGTTTATTACAAGTTTCATGTGGAATTGATTATCATGTGAATTTGTGTTGAAGCCATTGGATTTGTGAATTTGGGAATTGATGTTATGATGCATACATATTGTTTTTTCAGTATCATGTGCACATTGGTGCTCCCCAAGTGTTTGTTAAAGTGCTCATGTGAATGAAATGGGGAAAATTTTTGACATGCTAGTACATGTGTAAACTTATGCCTTACAAGTGTTTGATAAAATGTCTCTATGGATGATTATGAACAAGTGCATCGTGTTATGCTTTTCAAGTTTACTCTATGCTGTAATTTTCATGCTATCAAGTCCTGGCGGTATACCCAAAAATTTAGCTGTTTACCTAGAGCTACAGTAGTTACAGAACTGTCTCAGTAGGGTTACGAACAGTAGACTTAATAATCTATCACAGTCTTAGTTCAGTATTTAGTTTAGAACTCAGTGAACTCAGCCAGTTAACTAGATTCAGTAGTACTCCATCAATTAGTAGAATCTAGTGAACTCAGTTTAGTTCAGTTAGAGAGTACAATTAATAACAGTTTAGTCAATCCTAGTATGGACTGGAAATCAGTTCATTGTCTATTTAGTTGGGAGTAGGATTCAGCACCGAGAAAACCTAGGGATGGGGGCATTCCTGCCAGTATAGGGATCGACCCTTATTAGCAATCCTTGTGTTACAGAACTATGTAGCCAGTGCAGGTTGAGATATTTTCCTGATAGACTAGGGTTGATATATCTCATCTGAGTTTTCCTACCAACAAAGATTGATGAAAGATCTTCCTATCAGAGAGGGTCAACTCATATCTTGTCTTTACCCATGGCACGGTACTGACACCCTTTCAACTGGGTTTACAGGTTGGACCCCAATCTATTTAGAGAGGGGCATGTCAGTTAGATAATTACCTCCTATAGTTTTTGTTTTAATTTTAGTCTCAGTATTGAACTCAATTCAGTTCTACAAAATCCGGACTATCAGATACAATCACTCAGCTCAGTATAGAACTCATTTCAGTTCTACAGAATCTAGACTATCAGATAGAACTCATTTCAATTCTACAGAATCTGGACTGTTAGATACAATTACCCAGCTCAGTATAGAACTCAGTTTTAGTTCTAAAAAATCAGGACAGTCAAAAACAGTCACCTAGTTATCAATCAGGACTATTAGAAATAGTCACTCAGTTATCAGTATTACAGTATCAGTAAGTTAAGATATCAGTTAATCAGTATTCAAAACTCAGTAACCAGTGTTAACATGATCTCAGTTACAGTTTATATATGCATGCATGTTCTCTTATTCAGTTATGTTCATGTTACTCAGTTATTATTCATGCACATGAACCCATGCATATCAGCCTACCTCACTTAGCATACCAGTATATTCAAAGTACTAACGCATACCTTTCTTTTTCATTATGATGTCTTATATCATAGGTTCATACGCACGGGCTCCTAACCATACTTAGCAGCCCAGCCTATCAGCAGCATACTTAGTGATGAGTCCTCATTATTTGAGGACAGAGTATTATTTCAGTATTTTAGTACAGTTTCAGTAGTCAGAGTTAGTTGGGGGCTTGTCCCATCAACTCCATAATTCAGACAGTTCGAGGCTTTTAGCCTAGAGTATTTCAGACATGTGTTTCAGTATTCAGTTATTAGTATTTAGTATTGGTTTTCATTTATGAACCTTATGGAATTTATAGCCTCACTTCCGTATTCATTTCAGACAGGTTGCTATTACAGTATTATTACTATACAGTGCTCACAGCAGGTACTAGTTATGGGTTAGCTGGTGGTCCTTCGGGGTCGCTAGCACCGTGTAGCATCTGGGATACAGATTCAGGGCGTTACAATTTTCTTGTGTCATTATTATATATTTCTCATCGTCTCCAACAAGAAAACTAAGATTCCATACACTTACAACATATATTTGTCTTGAAGCTCTCAAATCGAAGACTCACTTTACAATAAGAAACTGATAGCTCATCTAATTGACTCTTATGTGAACCCCACTATAGTGGTCATCAACCTGCCCTTAACTATAAACTCAATAACCTCTAATGTGATCTATACCTATGTCCTGACCTGACTAAATAGTGAGACCATCTGGGTCTCTGTCTATGTGAGGTGATCAACAATCTCTTACAAAATCTCTTGAGGCAAACTCATAATAATAGCAACTAATGGGTAAGGAGGCAAAGTAGAAGTCGTGGCTAGTTTTGAAGTAGAAGCCGAGGCTAGTGTTTAAGTGCCTGCAGCCCCCTCACCACCTGTAGTAGTTATGAGTTATACTCTCTAACTACCCATATCAACATCAATACTCATACTCATCCTCTTAACATGCATGGTCAAAATAGAAGGCCTCTCAAAATAGGTCATACTCAAAGAAGTAGGTGGCTGATCTTGATACAGTGCAATCAAGTTGGCCTTATCCTTAATTATGACAATATCTACCATGTGGGTCACCTCAACCCTCCGATCAATAGCTATAATAAAATACACTCAGGCTGCATCATATAGTCACTACACAAATCATGGAAAGAAAAGGGCGGTGAACTCTTTAAATGTTCTCTCGTGGATTTTAACCTAAATCCACCTAGCAAAGTCGATATCATAACTATCTATCAAGTTGGAAATCAATATTGGTTTGTACTAAGTAAGCACATTTTCCACAGACATCAGATTGAAATGGGGCCTCACTACTGTCCTCAGAACTTTGCTACAAAGTGAGACTTTTTTAATCTCACCTTTCCCATAGAACCAAGTGGCATCAGTACCCAACTTTAAAATATGCTCAGCTACACATATAGCAAAGTCGACCCTCTGTACTCTATGATTTTTATGCCTAATTGTGTGCGTACTCTGTACTAACTGTAAACAATAGTCAAATTCAGTTGTGGTGGTTGGACCACATATTTTGTCCCAAACAAAACCTACCTGATTATCTCTTTAAATATATCAACCATAACCTCTCTAACTAGTGTGTGGGTAAGGGGATGATAAACTTCTTTTCGTTCAGCTAGGGTAACCAAGTAAGCCAATGATGTATATGAAGCATTGAACTTCAAACAATTTATAGGCTATGCGAACCTAAATTTGGGTTATCCACCCAAGTGGATATCCCTAAAATGTTGCGTCCACGTTGGGAGCTCCTATTAAATTAGCTAAATCAATCTTGGTCTCCTCCATAATATCGTACCACGGTCTACCCTACTCAGTAATAGTATTGTCTCTGTGGTAAAAATGTTGCATGATGTCACCCAAAATATAGCTCCAAGAAATATAATACGGTCACTGTCAAATATATAATCTAAAAAAGGAAGGGGTCCAACCCATAGTGAATAGACAAATATCTGTCACGACCTAATTTCTCGGGTCATGATAGTACCTATAAAAGCCTACCAGTAGGAAATCCAACCCCATTGTATGGAAAGGCTAGTAATAGATTACCCATATATAAACAGAAAAAAAAAGGCGGAATGGATGAAATAAGAGCCTCTAATATAACAAGAGTGCAAGAGTCAGATACAAGTAAATATAATGACACAACATATCTTTGAATACAATACTAGGATTAATATATTACATAAGGGAGAGATAACTACATGTAAGACCCCACAAAATCCTAAGCCTAACTCAGTCTTTTAAGCTTGCTAAGGGGTCCCAGACTTAGAAAATTCTAGTGAAATATTCAGCAGCCTCTATGGCCTTAAAATGTCAATTTTAGGTTGATTCATGATTAGGAATGTCAGCAGGTGTTCTCGGACAAGTTTCGTATTTTTTAAACATCGTTTGAACCACGTTTGAGAATCTAAAATAGTGAATAGATGAGATCTCGATGCGGTGCATCATCCATCACATCAATCAATATTTTTCCTTGGATCCCAGTGGCAATTTCCAGTGATCCAATGAAGACTCAATGCGGTGTGTTGGTTTTCGCATCGATGCCAATGACACAGCACATCGTCCTACACGTCGACAATCCAGTTTTTAGTCTTTAAAAGTTGCATCCTTGGGGGGTACTTGGATCTTTTCCCCACCTATATTCAGCCTTAAAACACGAGATTAAGCCCTTATTGAGTAAAAATATACTTACTTTCTCTCAAATTTCTTAAGAACAAGAACCCTAGGTAATTTAATTTCAAATTCAAGGCTCAAGATTCCACCATTAATTTTCAAGAATTTAGCAACCAAGGTATGTCAAGTGTTCATCCAAGGGTTCCTTCCACCCTTGGAGTCCAAGAAAATCTTTTAAGCCACAAGTAGCTTGATTTCATGATTTCCAAGATTGGAATTTATGTGTATTCATGATTATTATTTGAATTAGGTTCCTATTTCATGATTTATTACACGTTTCATGTGGAATTAATTATTATATGTGTAGATTCATGTGAATCCATGATTAAACCCTTGAAATTGTGAAATTAGAATTGAATCATGATTCTCACATGTTGTTTAGTATTATTTGCAAATACTATGCCTTGCAAGTGTTTGATAAAATGTCTCTATAGATACATTATGAACAAGTGTGCATTTTTATGCTATGCACGATCATGTGATGCATTACTTTTCATGTTATCGATTCCTAGGGGTATTTAGTACCCGATAATTTAGCTGTTTACCTAGAGACAGTGTCAGTTATAGAATAACCTTAGTAATTCCTCAATCAGTAAAATTCAGCCACGTTATGATTAGTAGTACTCTCAGTCAGTTACAGGACTCAGGAAAACTAAGTAGACTCAGTATCATGTCCAGTCTAGTTTTGTATTCAATCCAGACCATAGTAAACCTAGTCAGATAAAAGAATTTAGCAGTATTTTGTCAGTCAACAGAACTCAGTAAACATAGTATTAGTTCAGTCAAGCCTAGTATGAACTAGGAAAATTAGTCCAGTATCTATTCAGTTAGGAGTAGGATTTAGCACCGCGTTTCCCTAGGGATGGAGTCATTCCTGCCATTAGAGGGTTTTACCCTTTGTAGTAATCCCTGTGTTATAGACCTACGTAGCCAGCATAGGTTAAGATATCTTTCTTCCATATATTATGACGATTGATACATCTCATTCGAGTTTTCCTGTTAGCGAGGGTTGATGAAAGATCTTCCCGTCAGAGAGGGTTAACTCACAACTTGTCTTTACTTGTGGCACGGTATTAAAACCCTTTCAACTGGATTACAGATTGGACTCCAATCTATTCAAAAAGGGGTATGTCGATTAGATGATTACCTCCCACAATCTCAGTTTAAGATTCAGTCTCAGTACAGAACTCAGTTCATTTCTACAAATTTAGGACTATTATACACAGTCACTCAGTTCAGTACAAAACTCAATATAGTTCCACAGGATTAAGACTGTCAGATATAGTCACTCAGTTATCAGCTACACATTATTAGTAAACTTAGATATCAGTAATTAAATATCACTATACTCAAAAATCAGTTAATCAGTATTCAGACTCAGTATTCAGTGTTATCATGCTCTCAGTTACATTTTATGTATTTATGCATGTACTCTCATCCAGTTATACTCATGTAATTCAGTTAGTATTGTTCATGCATATGAACCCATGCATTTCAGCCTACCTCACTTAGCGTACTAGTAAATTCAAAGTACTGATGGATACCTTTCTTTAGCTCTGTGATGTTTTTATCATAGGTTCAAATGCGTGGGCTCCCGATCATACTTAGCAGTTCAAATATTTAGCTGACAAAGTTAGTGGTGAGTCCTTTTAGTTTGAGGACATGATAATTATTTCGGTAGTTCATCTAATTTTAGTATCTTGGAGTTAGTTATGGACTTGTCCAATTAACTCCATATTTCAGATAGTTTAGAGGATTTTTAAGACTAGAGTATTTTTTTTAGATAAATGTTTCAGTTTTGGTATTTTTATACGGTATTCAATTTTATTACATTATTGAACCTTATGGTATGTTTTTTGCCTAAATTTTGCATATAATAGTACTATTTTTCAGCTATTATAGTAGGTACCAGTCATGGGTTAGCTTGTGTTCTTTCGAGATTATGAGCACCGTATAGTATCTGGGGTACAAACTTGGGGCATTACAAACTTGGTATCAGAGCCTAAGGTTCAACAGAGTCCTAGAAATTTTGAAATTCGCATCTAGTAGAGTCATGTGCATGGGTGTGTAGCGCGTAACACTTATGGACAGAAGGCTACGAGATGTTTTAGGAAAATTTTCCCTTCTTTAAGTATTCATGTTGTGCGAGTGAGCATGAGCTCTAGTTAAACTCCCTGGCTTATCCAAATTTCTCTTCTATTTACAGAGTACGCTTCCAAAGAGGACTAAGATAAGAGGAATGGGAGACCAGTCAGAACCCCAGCCTATCCAACTAGATCCTCTAGACGAACGTGTCTCCCACGCTGAATTCAGAGCAGCTTTCACCACCCTAGCTCATTTTGTGGTAGCCCAGAATAAACATCCAGCTAGTGTTCTGGCTATCCCAGTGGCTAATACTACTGCTGCCAGGATTCAGAATTTCACCCGAATAAACCATCCATCTTTTATAGGGTCTAAGTCAGATAAGGACCCTCAGGAATTTCTTAATCAGATGCAGAAAGTTATAGATATTATGGAAGTGACTGCTATTAAGAGCATTGAGTTGGGCACATATCAATTACAGGATGTGGCACACTCATGGTTTAAATAGTAGAAAACAGAAAGGATCACAAGTGTAGGGCCCAAAGAATGGAAGGAGTTTGTTGTTGCTTTTCTTGATAGGTTCTTCTCGCTAGAGTTCAGGGAAGCAAAGGTTTTGGAGTTTATAAATCTAAAGCAGGGAAAAAAGACAGTACAAGACTATTCTCTTTATGTTTACCCAGTTAGCCAGATATGCTGCTCATGTGGTAGCAGATAAAAGAACTAAGATGAGTAAGTATGTGTCTGGCATGTCTAATAGTATGGTCAAGGCATGTCAGACTGCAATGTTGATTAAGAAGATGGAAATATCTAGGCTCATGGTCTATGCTCAGTAGATAGAGGAGGCTAAGAATAAATAGAAGGAGAGGGAGAACAAGAAAGCGAGAATAGGTAGTTTTAACTTTGCTTAGCCTAAGTTAGAGGGTCAAAATCGTTCTCAGTTCCGCCTGAAATCCTCAGTTCCAGCTCCATCCTTAGCTAGTGCTCCTATGTCAAAATTCAGAGACAGCAATAGAGATAGGGCGTTAGTCCCTAAACCCCTGGGTAGTGTTAGCAGTGCCCGAACCAATCCCCTTTGTTAGAAGTATGGCAGAAACCACTAGGGTATCTGCAGAGTTAGCTGTGATGTGTGTTTTGGATATGGCAAGCCAGGATACAGGGTAATATAGTGTCCTTAGGTGGGTTCTTAGAGTCAGCATAACCGTCCCCTAGCTCAGTCCAGTCGCCTGAATTAGCAGGGTGCCGCATCCAGTGCCACCAGTGGGTAGCGCCCAAACAGACTCTATGCACTTCAGTCCTAACAGGATTAGGGGAGTTCTCTTGATGTGGTCACTTATACGTTACAAGTTTTTCATTTACATGTTTATGCTTTTCTAGACCCAGGAGGTTCTTTGTCCTTTCTTATTCCTTATATAGCTGTTGACTTTGGAGTTAGTATCGAAATCCTAGCAGAGCCTTTCTCAGTATCTACCCTAGTGGGCAAATCTATCATAGCCCAGTGGGTATATAGGAACTGTCCGATTATGGTATCTCAGAAAGTCACTTCAGCAGACTTGTCGAATTAGAGATGACCAATTTTGGTGTTATTCTTAAAATAGATTACCTTCATTCCTGCTATGCCTCAGTCGATTGCAAAAATAGAATTGTCCGATTTTAGTTTCCAAATGAGCCTGTCCTTGACTGGAGGGGTACTACTTTAGTACTTAGGGGTCAGCTTGTTTCTTACCTAAGGGCAAGAAAAATGATATCTAAGGGATGTGCCTACCATCTTGTTTGAGTCTAGGACTCTAGTTCAAAACCCCTAATCTTGAATCAGTGTCAGTAGTATGTAAATTCCCAGATATGTTTCTCAAAGATCTCCCCGAAGATCCTTCTAAAAGGGAAAATTGACTTCGGAATAGACCTTCTTCCAAATACTCAACCCATATCTATCCTGCCATATAGAATGGCTCTAACAGAACTTAGTGAATTAAAAGAACAGTTGAAGGATCTCCTAGATAAGGGATTCATAAGACCCAGTGTATCCCTGTGGGTTGCCCCAGTTTTATTCGTGCATAAGAAAGACGGTTTTATCAAAATGTGTATTGATTACCGTCAGCTAAATAAAGTCATGGTCAAGAACAAGTATCCACTTCCTAGAATCGATGGCTTGTTTGACCGACTTTAGGGTGCCAGTTACTTCTCCAAGATAGACCTCAGATCAGGCTATCATCAGCTCAAGGTCAAGAAATATGACATCCCAAAGACAGACCTTAGAACTCAGTATGGTCACTTTGAATTCTTAGTCATGTCATTTGGTCTTACCAATTCCCCATCAGCTTTCATGGACATAATGAATCATGTGGTCAAGTAGAACTTGGACATGTTCATCATAGTCTTTATAGATGACAATCTTATCTACTCCCACAGTGAGCATGATCATATAGACTATCTCAAAATAGTATTACAGACTCTCAGAAACCATAAGCTATTTTCCAAATTCAGTAAGTGTGGATTTTAGATAAGTTCAGTAACCTTCCTTGGCCATATCATTTCCGGTGATGGCATTAGAGTTGATCCCCAAAATACTAAAGCAGTATGAAACTATCCTAGACACATCTATCCATCAGATATCAGGAGTTTCTTGGGCTTGGCTGGCTATTACCGATGGTTTATTGAGATATTTTCATCTATTTCATCCCTTATTTCTAGATTGACTCAGAAGAAAGTCAAATTCCAGTGGTCAGATTCTAGTGAAAAGAGTTTTTAGGAGTTGAAGACTTGATTCACTACATCTCCAGTTTTGACCCTATCAGATGGTTTAGATGGGTTTGTGGTATATTTTAATGCCTCTAGAGATGATTTAAGGGGTGTTTTAATGCAAAGAGGTAAGGTCATAGCCTACGCCTCTAGACAGCTTAAACCCCATAAAAAGAACTATCCTACTCATGACCTTAAGTTAGCAGCAGTAGTATTTGCCTTAAAGATTTAGAGTCACTATTTGTATGGGGTACACGTTGATGTGTTCACTGACCATAAGAGCCCACAGTATTTGTTCTCTCAAAAAAATTTAAACCTCTGTCAGAGAAGGTGGTTGGAGTTGTTTAAAATCTATGACATGTGCATCATGTATCATCCGAGTAAAGCCAATATAGTGGCTGATGCTCTCAGTAGGATGCCTATGGGTAGTGTTGCTCTTGTGAAGGATGGTTAAAAAAGTTCAGGAAGTTTATCAGCTTGCCCGACTAGGTTTTCTCTTAGTCGATTTAGCAGAAGGTAGTGTAGGGGTGCAGAGTAGATCAGAATCATCCCTAGTTTCTGAGGTAAAGAAAAAATAGGATAGGGATCCCAGTCTGGTCAAGTTTAAGGAATCATCTAGAGATTAAAAAGTAGAGGTCTTCTCCCAATGGAGAGATAGTGTGTTGCGCCACCAGGGCCGTCTATGTGTGCCATATGTAAATGACTTGAGATAGCAAATTCTTGTAGAAGCACATGGTGTGTGCTACTTTATTCATCCAGGGGCCACTAAGATGTATCATGATTTGTGAGAGATCTATTGGTTGAGTGGGATGAAGAGATATATTGCAAATTTTATGGCTAAGTGCTCAATATGTCATCAGGTTAAGATTGAGCATCAGAAACCTAGTGGGTTCATGAAGGAGTTTAGTATTCCCACTTGGAAGTGGGAAGAAGTAAACATGGACTTTGTGATGGTTTTGCCTCGTACTCATCACCAACATAATTCAATTTTGGTCATTTTAGATAGAATGTCCAAATCAGCTTATTTTCCACCAGTCCATACCTCTTATTTAGCCAAGGATTATGCCAAACTCTATATTAGGGAGTAGGTCAAATTGCATGGTATTCCATTGTTCATTATCTTAGATAGAGGTACCCAGTTCACCTCTTATTTATAGAAGGCACTCCTAAAGGGTCTTAGTACCCGAGTTCACCTCAGTACAACCTTTGATCCTCAGATAGATGGTCAAACAAAAAAGACCATTCAAACTTTAGAAGATATGTTGCGAGCATGAGCAATAGGCTTTAAAGATAGTTGGGATGACCACTTGCCTTTGATTGAATTTACATATAACAATATCTATCATTCCAGCATTCAAATGGCTCTATTTGAGATGCAGATATATGAAAAAGGATCTCGAGTTCAAGATTGGTGATTTTGTGTATTTGAAAATCTCTCCTATGAAAGGAATGAAGAGGTTTTAAAAGAAGGGGAAACTTAGTCCCTAATATATCAGTCTTTACCGAATTCTCAGCCATTTTGGAAAGGTACCGTACGGGATTTAGTTGCCTTCAGACTTAGCTTTAGTGCATCCTGTGTTCTATGTCTCTTTGCTTAAGAAATGAATAGGTGACCCAGAAGTCGTAGTCCCTATAGAGGGTATAGATATTCAGAACAACCTCTCTTTTGAAGAGATCCCAGTCGAAATTCTTGATTATCAGACTCGCAGACTGAGAAACAAAGAATTTCGTCTAGTCAAAGTACTTTAGAGGAATCAGTCCATTGAGGGAGCTACTTGGGAAGCAGAAGCAAACATATAGACCAAGTATCCTCACCTTTTCTCTGCAAACTCAGTCTCAGCCTAAGGTAATAGTTTTTCTTTGAATTTACTCAATCTCATGTTCTGATATAGCTACAAACTTGGTATCAATTAACGTTGCATACTTAGTCATGTATTCACAAATCAGTTCAGTCATGTACTCATGCATCCGACATGCATGTCCAGTATATAAGCTCAGCTTACGAATAATCCCATTCATGTATTCATGAATCATGTTCAGTTATGTACTCATGCACCTGATATGCATGTTCAGTATGATAGTTCAGTATATTAGTAATTTCAGATATGAAATCATGCTTCAGTTGTGCATGTCTAGTGTCTAAATCTAGTCTATCACTATTCTTAGTTTAATTGGTCTCATTCAAGGACGAATTTTCCCAAGGGGGAGATATTGTAAGTCCTCGCAAAATCCTAAGATCAACTTAGTATTTTAAGCTTGCTAAGGGGTCCTAGACTTAGAAAATTCTAGCCAAGTATTCAGACTTATTATTATTTTGGCCATCGTAAGTTGGCAACTCTATTTTGCAGCCTCTATGGCCTTAAAATATCAATCTTTAGGTTTATTCTTGATTAGGAATGTCAGTAGGTGTTCCCAGATGATTGTCATATGTTTTGAACCTCGTTTGAACCATGTTTGGGAATCCAAAATAGTGAATCAACATGTTCTCGGTGTGGAACATCGGCCATCGCGTTGATCAATATTTTTTCTTGGCTCCTATGGAAATTTCCAGTGATATGATGTGGACTCAACATGGCATATTGGTTATCGCATCTATGCCAATGACGCGGTACGTCATCCTACGCATCGCTAGTCCAGTTTTTAGTCATTAAAACCTGTGTTCTTGGGGGGTATTTGGATCTTTTTCCCACCCCTATTCAGTCCTAAAACACGAGATTCAACCCTTATTGAGAAAAATATACTTACTTTCTCTCAAATTGCTCAAGAACAAGAACCCTAGGTGATTTAATTTCAAATTCAAGGCTCAAAATTCCACCATTAATTTTCAAGAATTTAGCAACCAAGTTATGTCAAGTGTTCATCCAAGGGTTCCTTCCACCCTTGGAGTCCAAGAAAATCTTTTAAACCTTAAGTAGTTTGATTTCATGATTTCCATGATTGGAATTTATGTGTATTCATGATTATTATTTGAATTAGGTTCCTATTTCATGATTTATTACATGTTTCATGTGGAATTGATTATTATGTGCGCAGATTCGTGTGAATCCATAATTAAACCCTTGAAATTATGAAATTGGGATTGAATCATGATGCTCACATGTTGTTTAGTATTATGTGCATATACTATGCCCTACATGTGTTTGATAAATGTCTCTATAGATACATTATGAACAAGTGTTCATTTTTATGCTATGCACGATCACATGATGCATTACTTTTCATGTTATCGAGTCCTGGGGGCATTTAATAACCGATAATTTAGCTGTTTACCTAGAGCCAGTGTCAGTTATAGTATAAGCTCAGTAATGCTTCGATCAGTAGAATTAAATTACTTTATGATTAGTAGTACTCTTAGTCAGTTACAAGACTCAGTAAAACTTAGTAGACTCAATATCATGTCTAGTCTAGTTCAGTATTCAGTTAAGACCTCAGTAAACCCAGTCAGCTAACAGAATTCAGTAGTATTCCGTCAGTCTACGAAACTCAATAAACTTAGTAACAGTTCAGTCAATACTAGTATGAACAAGGAAAATCAATTCAGTGTCTATTCAGTTGGGAGTAGGATTCAGCACTGTGCTAGCCCAGGGATTGGGGCATTCCTGCCAGCAGAGTGTTTGACCCTTAGTAACAGACCTACATAGCTAGCGTAGGTTGAGATATCTTCCTGCCAGATATTATGAGGATCGATACATCTCATTTGAGTTTTCTTATCAGCGAGGGTTGACAAAAAAGCTTCCTATCAAAAAGGGTTAACTTACAGCTTGTCTTTACCCGTGGCATGGTATTGACACCCTTCTAACTGGATTACAGGTTGGACCCTAATCTATTAAAAAAAGGGCATGTCAGTTAGATGATTACCTCACACAGTCTCAGTTTAAGATTCAGTCTCAGTACAAAACTCTATTAAATTCTATAGATTCAGGACTGTCAGACACAGTCACTCAATTCAGTACATAACTCAATATAGTTCCACAGGATCAAAACTATCAGATACAGTCACTCAATTATCAGCTACATAATATCAGTAAACTCGGATATTTGTAATTAAGTATCAGTATACTGAAAAATCAGTTAATCAGTATTCAGACTCAGTATTTAGTGTTATCACGATCTCAATTATAGTTTACATATTCATGCATATAATCTCATCCAGTTATACTCATATCATTCAATTAGTATTGTTCATACATATTAACCCATGCATTTTAGCCTACCTCACTTAGTATACCAGTACATTCAAAGTACTGGCACATACCTTTCTTTTGTGCTATGATGTTTTATATCATAGGTGCAGATGTGTGGGCTCCGGATCATACTTAGTAGTTTACATATTTAACTGACAGAGTTAGTGGTAAGTCCTCTTAGTTCAAGGACATGATGATTATTTTGGTAGTTCAGCTTATTTTAGTAGTTTAGAGTTAGTTGGGGACTTGTCCTATCAACTTTATATCTCAGATGGTTTAGAGGTGTTTTCAGACTAGAGTATTTTTTAGACAGATATTTTAGTTTTAGTATTGTATACCGTATTCAATTTTATAACAGTATTGAACCTTATGGCATGTTTTTTGCCTAATTTACACATATTATAGTACTATTATTTAGCTATTGCAGCAGGTACCAGTCATGGGTTACTTTATGGTCCTTCAGAATTATGAGCACTGTGTAGCGTTTGGGGTACAGACTTGGGGCATTACAGTACTACTCCAAAGGCCAGGAGCTCACTCTATGTCTCCGAACTATGGCCTCTCCGTACGATACATATATCAATGGTGATAACCCATACTATGATCTACAGGCTGCAAAAGTATAGTATGAGTACCAAACGAATGGTACTCAGTAGGAAACTGCCAACTGAGCTCTAAAAATAAGGAAGATATATATGATGTACGAATATAATGAAAACTAAAATCAAATATCCAATATCCATATAAGACAACCCATAAGGTAATAAAGATAAACTATCTTATTCATGTCCAAGAGTCTAACATAATAAGACTAAGAAAGTAATAAGGATGAACTTTCATATTCTAGTCATATTCATGAATCTCAATACTATATCATATATGACTATCCAATATACAACGTACAAGTGGAAGGAAGATACATATAAATATACAAGACCAAGGAATAAGTATACAATATGAACAATTGAAGGAAGGGATATACAATAGTTCCATAAGTACATATAGCTAGGTGTGTATATATATACATATAGAGATGAGGTCAACTCAAAACAAAACCTAAATCATCATGTCTTCACTTTTAAGGACTCAATATATTCATATTAGTATCTAGTACTATAATACTCAGGGTTACTAATCCATATGTCTAAACATGAGACAAACATGCCTAATAATGCAATTGTAAGATGAAAGAGACTGAAAATATACCACAAATCTCGATGTCGAATAAATGACCAATCTATCATAAACTACACATAATAATGATCATAACAATGATAATAACAAGATCGAAATAGCACGAGTAATCGGCTATTTTGGACAACCAAAAACCTAGTTGGCCCTATACATACCCCCATTGCCCTAGGCTCAGACGGTTCAATCAACATACAATAATAGAAAGCATAATTATTACCCATATCTATGCAACCATGACATACCAACTGATAGACATAGGTTCACACTGGTGTTAGAAATATGCATATAAAAATAAATGCAACAGAATCCATAATACCATAATCGTCATCATCATACCTAGAAGTTACCAAGGAAACATGCATACCACTAAATAGGGAACCGCCGATTACATCAGTTATGCCTAATATGTGAAATTGGTGCTTAAGGATGTTGTGCTTAGTTTGGAATATAATAATGAAATATAAAGTACTAGAGAATCCTACAGGCATACCATCAGAAAAACTTCCTTGACTGATTAGGTAGATTAAGAAAATTGTGGTAGCAGTTGCAATATAAGCTGAATATGTAACAATAATCAAAGGTCTCATACCCAGATGAAAACTAAGCTCCCACTCACAACCTATGTAACAAGCTATGCCAAGAAAGAGGTGTAGAAGAAATAGTTCATAAGGACTACCATTTTATAACCATTCATCAATGGATGCCACTTCCCAGAGTGGGTAAAAATGTAAACTTATAGCTATAGAAGTAGGAATAATGGAATCAGAAATAATATTGTTTCCATAAAGTAAAGACCTTAAAACAGGTTGATGAATACTAACAATGTCTACTGGAGGAGCAGCAATGAAGGCTATAATAAATATAGAAGTTGTTGTCAATAAGGTAGGGATCATCAATACACCAAACCATCCAATATAAAGATGTTTTTCAGCTCTAGTTATCCAGTTACAGAAGTGACCCCATAGGCTTTTGCTTTCGTGTTTCTCTAAAATTGCCTTCATGGTAAAGTTTTGGTTTATTTAATCATCAGGGACTCCTAAGCACATGAGTATTTTTAAAATAAAAATAGAAAATGGAAGGCTTGTTATTCAACAGTATAACATGACTTAGATACTCGTATCAACCAAGGTGTGTGTAGATATATTCAACTTTTTAATGAAGTTGATAGAAAAATAGGGAATTCTCTACGGAGAATTATAATTTTTATATGATAGTGGGTTGCTCGGGATTCAAACCTGAAACTAGTCGGATGGAGTAGATAAGTTCCTTACTAAATAAAGTAAATGTTAATCTTAAATTAATTAAACAAGTAAAAATCCCTCCTCAAGCCGTGCTTGAAATTTTCATTGCACACGACTTTCCCTATGTATACACCAGTTTCTTTCTTATAAAAATTAGAAAGACTTTAAAAATTTGAATACTCTGTTGATTTACCCCTTATTACTATTACAATCAGCATTTTGGAATCATTAAAACTTTCAATCTCTTAATCTTTTAGAAAATCAAAGAATAAATCATTGATAATTTGACAGATAATTGATAGAAAAAATATCCTTGTGTTGCTTGCCTTGTATAAGTGGAAATAGAATAAAGCATCCATAATAAAGGCATTTACTATTTTTTTTGATTCAACACACTTCCACTATAGTGTCTGAGTAGATGTCGTTACTTTCTCTCAAATCATAGTACTATTATTTGATTAAATCATTGAATCTTTTATTTCTCTTGAGATTTCTTCAATGTTCAGTTTTACATATGTTTTTTTTAGAGGTATACAACCATTATGTGGCATAAGAGTTACATCCCGTATGAAAGTTAATAGTATACCACTTCAGCGAATAGCTCGTAAAGTTGCATCTCTTCCTAGACTAGGACCTTTTATCATGAATTCTTCTTGTTGCATACCTAGATTCACTACAGTACGAATAGAGTCTGCTATTGTGATTTGAGCAGCAAACAGTTTTCCTCTTCTCGTACCATTGAATCCAAAAGTACCAGTGGATGACCAAAAAACTACTCGACCCCGTACATCTGTAATAGTGAAAATGGTATTATTGAAACTTTCTTGAACATGAATAACTCTCTTTGGTATTCTACGTGAACCAATACATCCATTCCTACGTGAACTAATTTTTGGTATAGCTTTCGGCATATTTTATCATCTCATAAATATGAGTCAGAGATATATGGAAATATCTCTTTCATGTCAAAAAAATTATTTATTTGTACATCAACTTTTTTGGCAAGTCTGATTATCCTTGTCTTATTTTATGTTTCAGGTTGGAACAAATTACTATAATTCATCCCCGCCTATAGATTAGTCGACTTTTTTCACAAATTTTACAAACGGAAGGTCTTATTTTCATATTTTTCATTCCTTACGTTAATTCTTAATCTATTTCTTGGAAGAAAATTAGTTTGTTGAAATTTTTCATCTCAAATTGTATTCCACCAAAAGGAATCATGAACTTAAAAACCTAATCCTTCAAATATTTGTTGTGTAGTCGATAAAAATATGCCCTTTGGTTAATAATAAGGACCTACTTCAATTCTTACTCTATATCTTGGCAGTATCCGTATAAAACTATGTCAGATCTTTTTTGAAATGGAATTTAGAATTAGATCTAAACAAATCAGGAATAGACGCTGGGAAGAGATTTAGTAATTAATGTTTTGTGACTCCACTTTGGTTCTTAAAATTTCCTTGAGGTATCAACTAATGAGAAAGATATTACACAATCCCCCTTTTTTCTTTTTCACAAATTTAACAAATAGAAAGTTTTGAATCCAATTTGGATATTATAAAGGATTACTAGATATAACACAAAATTTCTCCACCTATTCCTTCTAGTTGAGCCTCTCGGTTTGTCATTATACCTCAAGAATTAGAAATAATTACAATCCCATTTCTACCTAAAATTCTTGAAATTCATTGATAATTAGAATAGATTCGTAGACCAGGTCGACTTATTCATTATAAATTTAAAATATTTCTATAGGGTCTTTTCCTATTCCTTTTTGTCGCAAGGTTAAAACCAAAAAATATTTGTTGTTTTCTCGATGTTTTCAATAAAACCATCTCATAAAAGTATTTGAACAATATTTTTTGTAATATTTGTAGATGTTATCCGAATCAACCCTTTTCAATCCATATCAGGATCACAATATCCTTCGGCCTTGTCAGGTATCATCAAATTATCATAAAATCCTCCAGCCTTGCTAACCATCATCGTATCATCATAATATATTCCTGCCTTGCCAGGCATCATCACAACATAATAATATCAAAATCAATATCAAATAATGTAGAGCAAGCTTCACTAGGGCTAAAGTAAATCACATGCCCTACGAGGGCTAAGATAAATAGATATGAGGCAAGGTAGAATATATTTTCATAATTCATCATTCATCATCAATATCGCATCATTAATAAATTTATATATAATAGGTGCACATACTCGAGCCATGGTTAAAAGAGTGTAAATCTATAAGTAGGTTGCTCAGAGTACACTTTGGGACTAAATCTTTGTAAAAGTGTAGAAAGGGTCAGAATATCTCATGACTGGAGTGAATATTAGTGTCAAATCATGAACCAGAATATATCTCGGTCAAATCTTTAAAAACATTGTTATCAACCTCATTTATAGTTGAGTATAAGATTTCAATATGAGTTAGTCCGTATAGCCAGTGATTTAGTCTAGTAGTCAAACAGATAAGTTCCTATGGTTTTCCATCTTTCCTATTCATGAGGTAATTCAAGTCCATGCAAGTTGTAAATTTAGTTCAGTTCATGCATCATGTTTCATATTTAGATATTCAGTCATGATTCAGTTTGTAAGTGATTCGTGCATTATCTCAGACTTTCGTTATTATTTCAGCCAAGTTAGTATCGTTCAGGGGACGAAATATTCCCATAGGGGAGATGTATTGTAATACCTTGAGTATTCATGTCCTAAACCTTTCATCTTTTATTCACGAAATAGGATCCAGCTTGAAGTAATGGTTACTCATAAGTTAACTCTCTCTTTTCTATCTCAGCCTTAATACCATATTCATGTCATTGCATGTATTCATGAAATTAGTCGAGTTCATGTATCAGGCTCATGCTCAGTTATATAGTCATGTTCCAAGTCATACATCTTCAGAATATGATCTCAGTTACCTTCATACAGTACTTTCAGTCTAATCAGTCTCATTCGAGAATGAATGTTCCCAAGGGGGGGATAATGTAACATCCCGCATTTTCGGACTAGTCTTTGAATCATTGTTCTTACGTGTATAGTTACATCAAACCTTATGAAATTCTTTGGACAGTTGGAGAAGTTTCTTAAGAGTTGGACCTACATCCAAAAAATTTATTCATTTATCCAGTTTTCATGTATCCATGCTCCGGTGCTATATTAAAAATGAGTCTCACGTGCTTCAGTGGGATTTAATTCAGTTTGACCAAAAGTGGACCTTTGTTGAGGAGCCAGTTTTTATTTTTACCAAAGATATTAGATGATTGTGTTCTAGAGATATTGTTTCAGTTAATGTTTAGTGGTGTCACATCTTATTAAGGAGGCTACTTGGGAGGTCGAGTTCTACACGAGTCATAGTTATTATCATCTTTTTAGCAATTCAGGTATTTCTTTGCCTGTTTATTTATGGATGAACAAGAGTCTTAATGGTAAATATTGTAAGGACCTGATTTATGAAAACTTGCTTTTTATGTGTTTTAACCATTTTGTCCTTTCTCAAAATTGCCACATGTTGATTTTGGGGTATGAAAATAATTGACACGATTTCTAATACAATCAGTAGTAATTTTGATGAATTTGTGTTTTTTAGAAATAGTTGAGTCTGATCAACATTTGATGATCTGAGTGCTAGATGATAATTTAGACTATACGAACAAATCCAAAATATAAAATTTAGATTAGCATTATGGTTGGTTTGGGGTTGATACCTTTATACCTTATTTCAATTATTCATTTGAAAAATAGTGAAAAGGGGATCCCAAGATTAATTTAGTGAAAACAATCTTTCTACAAAATCCAACTTAGCCATTGAGTCTGAAATGTCAAAATAGCCTAGTAGCATTGTTCCCTTGCTTTCACAAGATTTCAAACAAATTCCAAGGGGTCAACCAGCAACTTTAAAACTTATCAAAGTTGTTGGTGTAGCTGAAAGATGGTACAACCTCTTTAGCAGCCAAAATACTTCTTTAGGGGTAGCAACTTAAGTGGCAAAGAATCACATTAGTGGTCATATTTGACTAGTTACCTACCTCTAAAGCGGGCACTTGACTACTTTAGCAGGTGTTTCTTGATCGTTGCCTGCCTCTAAGGGGGCACTTGATCGCTTTAGCAGGTGTTGCTTTAGTGGGCCTTGCCATATAGGCCAGACTATTTTAGTGGTCAAGCGTCAGTTAAGCTGTCATTTGATCACTTAAGCAGCAAAAATTGTGTTGATATATATAATTTATTTTCATATTTTTATTTTATTTTGGATCTTTCGATCTTTGGATTTGGGCAATTCTTGAAGAATTCTTTATTATTTGAGCTTAGGTAAGCTTCAAAACCTTATTCCCATTACATTAGATCTATTATATCATCAATGACACCTTTTGATCATGATTTCAAAATGAAAAATTTGATGTTTTACTAGTAAAGTTGAAAAGGGATTTTCTTCAATTTGGACCTCATTTTTAGATCTTTTCACGTGGGGTTTCACTGAAGATTCCTATTAGCTTGGGGAAGGTATTTATAAAATAAAATTGTAGTTTTATCCCTTTCATTTTTTAACTTACTTTGGACCCGGCCTAAATATGGGCAATATGGGTATCATTTGCTTTTCTTTTTTGCGTAGATGCTATGTTTGAATATTATAGTTGCTTCTGAGGTCATTCGTAAGAGAAAAGCTCTATGTTGAAGAACTTTAGGCTGGGATTTTATTTTCAAGGTAGGCTATGAATTAGCTTATTTTAGATTGAGCTAGGTAGTTAATATATAAGTAAAGCATACTGTGGGTTGCGAAAAATAACAATAGGGTTTATAGTATGATATTATTATTACGGTTGCATGCCTATGTGGGGGCTTATATTTAGTTTCTTTTGACTTGTGATATCTGATATTATGTGTTGCTGATGTTAGGGCTTTATCTTACATAATTGCCTTATTTGAGCATTAAATGCCTTCATTCTAGATATAATGCCCGTGTAGGGGCTTAAATGGTTAACATGGGCCTTAATTAAGCATTGGTTGCCTTTTTATGAAAAAAATACCCAAGTGGGGGTTGATATGATATAAATGATGTCTTAAATGTATATTTATTTTGATGGTGTCTAAATAGAGTTGATAATAAAAAATTATTTATATATTAAGTTGATTTCTGGGCTCACACACACACACACACACACACACATATATATATATATTAGGGTTTGATGGATTAGATAGTTTTATATTGATTGATTGTGAGCATTACATCCTCATTCCATTCATATACATTCATGAGATACTGGTACCATTGTGGATCACTATATTTAAAATAAGATAAGATAATTTTATGAAAATCCTCTCCATAAATAGGAGTTGGAGAGGTACGTTGAAATTTGAAATATGAGTTAGAGTATATGGGTTACAAACCCCTAATTGGTCTTACTTGGGCACTTCAAGCACCTTGGGTGTATACAAAAAATTATGCAATGACTTTTACCATTTATTCCATCCACATTGCGTTGCATTGCCTTTGCATGTGCATCTTTCATGATTTCCTTAGTTTTGTTGACTTGTGTTTAGTTTATGTGTTAGTTTTCTTGACTTGTGTTTAGTTTATGTGTTAGTTTTCTTGACTTGTGTTTAGTTTATGTGTTTCCTTCATATATATCCATACTATTTTTTATTTCTGTGTTCATATATTAGAACTATTAATGGAGACGGTATAAGCAACCATGTACAATATAACAAATATTAAAGTACTTACTAACCAAGCATCAACAGAGTAGCCTACGGATTGGTGTTGCTTGCAAGTGAAGTTCTCATAGTGTTGTTTTAATTATCTTATTTTCTACTTTACTTAATCAGCCTATGATACATACTTAGTAAAAGTGGATTGTACTCACCCCTACTGTGCCCTTTTGGTGTAGATCCTAGCACAAGTACGGGACGTGGAGGTTGAGATAGTGCTTTTGATTGGTGTTATTTGAGGTATCGTGCTAGTGTTCAAGATGGATTCCAGATCTCATTCTTTTTTGTATATTTCTTGATTTTTATTAGAGATAGATTTTGTACTTTTTAGTTTACAAATTCTTACTTCGACACTCTTACATTATGACACCAGTTTTGGGTGATTAATGATACTTCATTCATACTTATGTTATTATTACACTTTTATGGATCTGACTTCATTCTAGAAGTCTCCCCTCTGGTTATATTTTGTGTTTTTTTATATTTTTCTTTATTAGTTTGGGTGATTGGCTTACTTATCAAGGATGAGCTGCAATAAGTGACACCATGACTCCATTTTGGATCGTGATAATTCGGCACTTGAGGGCTATAGTTAGTGATGATGGTTTCCATTTTTGTAAAAAATCATTTTCACATTGCTTGAGAAAAATAGGTCACTCACAAGGTAGCCACGCCTTACCATCCACAAACAAGTGGTCAAGTTGAGTTCTCAAACTAGGAGATTAAGAATATTTTGGTCAAAACAGTCAATGCAAATAAGATTGATTGGTCAAGGAAACTTAATGATACTTCTTGGGCATATAAGATGGCATACAAGGCACCAGTTGGCATGTCACCACATAAGTTGGTATTTGAGAAAGCTTGTCACTTGCTAGTTGGACTAGAGTATCAAGCCTTATCGGTGTTTAAAAATCTTAATTTGGAATGGGTTGATATGGCAAACTTGAGGGTGTTTTAATTGAATTCCATGGATGAATTCCGATTTAAATCTTATGAGAGTGCTTATTTGTATAAGAGAATGATGAAATACCTCCCTGACAATAAGATTATGAAAAGAGAATTCAACCTGATAGACATTTAATTTGTTCCTAAGTTTAATTCTAAATGTTCTGGGCCCTCCAAGGTTGTAAATGTGTATCCTTTTGGAGTCGTAGATTTGGAATCCAAAAATGGTCAAATAACTTTTAAGGTGAATTAACAACAGTGTCATTTGGGTCCTATTAAAGCTAAAAGAGTCATCTCGAAAGTTGAGTTAAGGGGACCCATGATGACATCTTAATGGATAATTAATGTTTTGTCGTACCACATATTAAATAAGGCGCTTCTTGGCAAGCAACCAGATCTCTTATCCTCTTAATATCTTATATTTTTCATTTTACCAAGTATATTTTTATGTTTTTATTTGTTTTTCGGTGAAGGTTTTTCAAGAGTGTTCGTCTTTAGATTGATTGAAAACATTGAGGAAATTGAGTGATGAAGTTGAAAATTGAATGAGCTTTTGGTGAAAAATGTGAACCAAATTCGTGTCAACGTTTAAATTCATGGACTGTGGCAGAATTTATAAAAAGGTGAGCCTTCATGAATAGGAAATTTTGGTCTCATGAATATATTTTGTCTAGTCACTTATTTTATAGAAGAAAAATATGGGTTCTGCAACTCTGATTGTCGATTTTGTTCACTTCTCACTCAAAATATTTTCAATTTATATTTTTCATTCAATTTATTGTTTCTTTCTTCACAATGCTAATAGCCCTTCGACTTTCTCCTATTTTCATATCTCTTCTTTTACTGACTAATAAATCAAATCCTAGAAAACAACCAAATCAAAGTTCTATTTCTATCTAGTTTAAATGAGAATCAATCCTATGCATTTCCTTATATTCTCTAACCTTAAATGGTATGTTCTAAAGAAATCTTTTTCATGTGATTAGATGAGGCTACAAAATTTTAACGCTCATAAAATATACCATGGATGTCATACGGTGCTTATGATCCCAAAGGACCACAAGCTAGCCCATGAACTGGTACCTGCTATGAGCACTGAATAATATAGTAACAAAATACATATGTGCAGAAATAACTGAATAATGCCAAAGGTTTAAACACTGAGATCATTGCTAAATCATGAGTCTAAAGACATACTAAAAGTCAAATAAAAACACTACTAAACTGACTAACTATCTATTGTCTGAAAACCTCTAACTAACTAAAAAATGTTGATGGGATAGGCCCCAACCAACTCTAATTGTAACTAAAATAAAAAGTTGAACTACTGAAATAGCTGTGATAAATAACCATGTCCTCGATAGATGAGGACTCACCACGACTACTGTTTCAGATAGGCAGATCTGTCTAAGCGCAGTCAGGAAAATAAGAGTTCGAACCTATGATATAAGACATCATAGCGCAAAGAAAACGTATGCGATCAGTACTTTGAATGTACTGGTATACGAGATGAGGTTAAGATGAAATGCATAGGCTTATGTGCATAAGATAATGACTGAATGAATAGCCTGAGATGACTGAATATAAATATATGAAAGTTATAAAATCTAAGAATGCATGACCAAGCATATAACCTAATTCTGAATTAGTCTGTAAACTTAAATACTGAAATACTGATAATTGAATAACTGATAACTGTATGCTATGACCAAGAAAACCTAAAACTCAATTCTATACTAAATACTGGAATGAGACTATGGGAGCTATCATCTAACTGACATGCCCAGTATGAACTAATTAGGGTCCAACCTGTGACACCATTTGGAAAGGTGTCATTACCGTGCCACTGGTACTAATAATTACTATGTGAATCCACTAAATTTGATGTCCAGAAGGACAACAAGTCACCTGAAACTAGCAGGTGCTCTAATAAGATATAAGTCAACCCTCAACTAGCTGGTGGACATATCAATCTACACTGGCGATGTAGTTTCAGAATGCAGGGATTGCTACTAATAATCACACCCTCTACTAGAAGGTGAACCCGCATCCTGGGGTTCGCTCAGTACACCCAATTGAACTAACTCGAATTACTGAACTGATCAAAGTTTGACTAAAATGATGACTGACTAAAATGATACTGCTCAAATACATCTGAAACCATTTTTAAAATACTGAGACTAAGTAATCAACTATGTTTTGGGGTATTCATAACCTCTAGGACTTGATAATAATAACAATAGGATCATACTAAAGCTTAGGGAAACATAATAAGTAGTCATTGTTCAAAACCCAATCTTTTACGCATTTTATCAAACACATGTAGGTCATTAGTTAAAGCATGGGAATAGTTAAATCATGTGATAATAACATAATTGCAATATTAAGACATGGAATTCATCATTCAAACATGTTAAGGGCAATTTCCAAGGAAAACACATAGTAAACAGAATTTGTAAATAAAGTTTATAATATCTTCACGATGATAACTCATAATAACATGTAAAACCATAACTTTAAACTTGAAAATGGGTTCTTGGACTCCATGGGTGAAAAGGATCCATGGATGAACATCTAACATACCTTAATTGATAAATTTGTGAAAGTTCTTATGATTTCTTAAAGGTTGAGCTTGAATTATTAAAGAGGCTAGGGTTTGCTCTTAAGATAAAGAGCTTTCTTTTGAGAGAATTTTGTGTAAAAAATGACAAAAAATACTTTTGGGACCCTAAATCCTGTGTTATGGCTGGATTAAGGTGAGGGAAATAACTCAAATACCATCTTGGACTTGAAACTCATTAAACTGAACCATACTGGTCGACGAGAAATGCAGTGTGCCACGGAGCTCTATCGATGCAAAATACGCCACATCTCGGGGCTCCCCACCAATACAAAATATGATGGGCCACAACCCTATTATGGAGCCTCACTATTTTGACAATCCAATTAGGTATCAAACATCATCCGAAAAATTATAAACTCACTCGAGATGAACTATCTACATCCTAGATCATGAATCAACTTAGAAACTAAAGTTCCGAGGTTGGGAATGTCGAAAATAAAATAATCAAATTTTAAGGGGCTTGGGAGAAGACTAAGACTTAACAGTTAGTGAAATTTTCTAAGTCTTGGACCCCTTTAACATGCAATAGTAAGCTGAAATGAGCTAGGATCTTATGGGGTCTTACAATATCTCTCCCTTGGAAACATTTATCCTCGAATAAGACTAATTAAGCTGAGAATACTAAGGTACTGGGAGTACATGTTGAATGTGCATAACTAAAATCATGGTTACATGACTTAGTTAGAAACATGATATATAACTGAAGTGGTTCGTGAATGTATGCAATGACATGAAGATAAGTACATGGCTAGAACTGAGAATTGAAAAGAGAAAATCTAAGGAGAATTGTTACCTTAAGTTGAGTTTGAGTTTGCGGAGAAAATATGAGCGTACTTGGTTCATATATCCACTTCTGCCTCCCAAGTGTCTCCCTCAACGGACTAATTCCATCAAAGAACTTTGACTAAGGGAACTTCTTTGTTCCTTAGTCTATGAATCTAACGATTTAGGATCTCGATTGGGATTTCTTCGTAAGAAACGCTATCCTGAACATCTATACTTTCTAAAGGAACAACTACAACTGGGTCACCAATACACTTCTTTAACAGGGAAACATGGAACACTGGATGTACTGATGCCAAACCTGCAGGCAACTCAAGCTCATATGTTACCTGCCCATAACGATTCAATCTCCTATAAGGGCTAACATATCAGGGACTGAGTTTCCCCTGGCCAAATATCTTCACTCCATTCATAGGTGAGATTTTCAAATAGACTAAGTCACCTACCTTAAACTCAAGATCTCTTCTCCTCACATTTGCATAGGAAATCTGACTATTTTTTGCTATCTTAAGCCTCTCCTTGATCAATTGAACTTTCTCTAAAGCATCAAACAATGAATCAGGCCCTATTAATGCAGTCTAACCCATCACAAACCAACCAATGTGAGATCTACATCTCCTCCCATAGAGATCCTCAAACAGAGCAATCTGATACTAAAATGATAACTGTTATTATAGAATAACTCAATCAAAGGCAAGTGATCATCCCAACTACCCTTAGAGTCGATAACACACGCTCCTAACATGAACCTAAGGTCTGAATGGTCGTCTTTTCTTAACCATCTATCTGAGGGTGAAAGGTTGTACTATAGCAAACTTGGGTACTAAGACCCTTCTGAAACGTCTTCCAAAAGTAAGAGGTAAACTGAGTACCTCTATCTGAGATAATAGATAATGGGACACCATGCAACCTAACCAAATCTCTGACATAAATCTTTGCATAGTCCTCAGCAGAATAAGAAGTATGGACTGGCAAGAAATGAGCTGATTTGGTTATTTAGTGTTAATAACCCATATAGAATTATGTGGATAACGCGTACGAGGCAACCCTGTCACAAAATCTATGTTCACCTCTTCCCACTTCCAAGTGGGGATGTTGAATTCCTACATTGTGCCACTAGGCCTCTAGTGCTTAACATTAACCTGTTAGCAGTTAGAGCACTTAGCTACAAACTCTATAATGTCCCTTTTCATTCTACTTCACCAATAGATTTCCTATAAATCACGGTACATCTTAGTGGCTCCTGGGTGAATAGAGTAACACGCACCATGCACTTCTATAAGGATTCTCTTCCTCAACCCATCAACGCACAACACACATAGCCTACCTTGACATTGTAACACACTATCTCCCCTTTGGGAGAACACCTCTACTTTATAATCTGTCACTGACTCTTTCAACTTAACTAGATGGGATCCATATCTTGCTTTTCTTTTACTTGGTAACCAAGGAAGATTTTGAACTATTCTGAACCCATACACTACCCTTAGCTAAATCAAGAAAATGAATACCTAGTATAGCAAGCCGATGAACCTCCCCAAATAACTTCTTCTTATCATCCTCAACATGAGCAGCACTACCCATAGACAATCTACTAAGGGCATCGACCACTACATTGGTCTTTCCTAGGTGATACCAAATACTCATAGCATAGTCTTTCATCAATTCCAATAACCTTCTCTGACAAAGATTCAGATCTTTCCACAAAAACATATACTGTAAGCTTTTATGATCCGTGAACACATCAACATGCACCCTATAGAGATAGAGCCTCCTAATTTTCAAGACAAACATAACAGCTACTAACTCGAGATCATAGGTAGGATAATTCTTTTCATGGGGCTTAAACTGCCTAGAGTCATAGGCTATGACCTTACCTCTCTGTATCAACACACAAACAAGACCAACTTTAAAATTATCATAGTAAACAACAAACCAATCATAACCATCTGGCAACAACAAAATTAAGGATGAGGTGAGTCGAGTCTTCAACTCCTAAAAATTTTCTAACGAAAATTTGACCACTGAAACTTGACTTTCTTCTGAGTCATTATTAACATGGGGGATGCAATAGATGGACACCCTTCAACAAACCATCAGTAATAGCCATCCAAACCCAAGAAACTCTTAATATCTGAAGAAGAGATAGGTTTGGGTCAGTTTCTCACTGCTTTGGTCTTTTAAGGATCTACTTTAATGCCATCACTGGAACAATATGACCAAGGAAGGCTACTAATCTTAACCAAAATTCACACTTACTGAATTTGGCAAAAAACTGATAGGCTCTAATAGTCTGTAGCATAGTTTTGAGATGGTTTGCATGATCATTTTCACTACAAGAATAAACAAAGATGTCATCAATGAAGACTATGACGAACATGTATAAGTACTGCTTGAACACTCTGTTTATCAAATCCATAAAAGCTGATGAAGCATTTGTTAGAACAAAGGACATAACTAGCAACTTGAAGTGACAATATCGGGTTCTAAAAGATGTTTTTGGGATGTCACATTCTCTGACTCGGAGCTGATAATAGCTGGACCTGAGGTCTATCTTAGAGAAATAACTGGCACCCAGAAGTTAGTCAAATAAGTCATCAATTTTAGGGAGTGGGTACTTATTCTGTATGGTGACTTTGTTCAACTGACGGTAATCGATGAACATTCTAAGGGAATCATCTTCTTTTATACGAAAAGAACTAGAAATCCCTATAGGGAAACACTGGATCTGATGAATCCCTTGTCTAGGAGATCTTTCAGATGTTTTTTTAACTCCCTAAGATCAGCTGGAGCCATTCTATAGGGCAAAATAATGATAGGCTGGGTATTTGGAAGAACGTCTATTATGAAGTCAATTTTCCTTTTGGGAGAAACTTCGGGAAGATCTTCAGGGAAAATATCTGGAAATTATCTTACAAATAAAACTGACTCAAAATAAAGAGTCCCAAAATTAGAGTCTTTCACTCGAACAAGATGGTAAACACACCCCTTGGACATTATTTTTCTCTCTCTAAGGTATGAAATAAGTTGACCGCTAAGCGCTGAAGTACTACCTTTCCATTTGATAACGGGTTCATTTGGAAATTAAAACTGAACGACTTTGTTTCTACATTCAACTAAATCATAGCATGAGTGGATCCAATCCATGTTCATAATGACATAAAAATCTATCATCTTTAATTCCACAAGATAAACTGAAGTGACTTTTTAGGATATTGTGACCGGACAGTTCCTGTATACTTGCCTAACTACAATAGAGACACCTACTTGGTAGACACTAAGAGGTTTCAGCTAAGGTTTTAGGACTGACACAAAAACTAACAACTATATAAGGGGTTACAAAAGAAAGATAAGCCCTGGGATCTAACAAAGCATAAATATGTAAGTGAAAAACCTATAACATACCTATAACCACATTAGGAGAACTTTCCTGATCCTGTCGAGACTGAAATAGATATAATCATTTCAGGCACTGACCATTAGTTGCACTGAAAGAGGCACACTGCTGAGCCAGGTAACCAGATGGAATTGGGGGACGGCTGGACTAACCCTGCTAACCCTTCTTTTGGCAATCCCTGATTATGTGGCCTATCTTGCCACACCCAATGCATATATCATTGTCAGCGATACAAACACCCTGGTTATTTCTACCATATTTCTAGGAAAAGGGATTAGTGCGACCACTGTTTACACTACCTTAGGACTTAGAGCATGGCACCCTATGCTAATTATCATTTCTGAACTTTGGCACTGGTGCACTAGCTAAAGATGGGGCTAGAGCTAAACATTTTTTTATGGAAATAAGGATGGTTACCACCCTCCAACCTTAGATGAGCAAAGTTTTTACCTGTCATATCCCTCTTGTTCTCACTTTCTTTCTCCTTAACCTTCTCCTCCTTGATTTGGGGAGCATGGACCATAAGCCTAGACAAGTCTATCTCTTTAATCAATATTGTGGTCCTACACTCCTTTACCACACTATTAGATACACCAGACACAAACTTACTCATTATAGACCTATTATCAGCCACTACATGAAGAGCATACCTTGCCAACTGAGTAAACTTAATCAAATACTCCTTCACACTCAAACTACCCTACTTCAAATTAATAAACTCCAACACCTTATCTTCCTTAAAATCCAAAGGGAAGAATCTTTATAAAAAGTCTATAACAAACTTCTCCCTCTCTACAGGCCCTACATCAGTATTTCTATCCCCCTTCCACTGCTTATACCAGGTGTGGGCTACATCCTGTAACAGGTAAGTAGCCAAATCTGCACTATCACTAGAAGTGACACCAATAATGTTATTCACCTTCTAAACCATGTCAAGAAACTCCTATGGATCTTTATCAGACTTGGATCCTAAAAAAAAGGAGGATTGATTCAGGTGAAGTCCCGAATCCTGGCTATGGTAGGACTAGCCACTGAATTGGCTGGGATAGCATCTTACTAATTATTCTTAGTATCCACTAAGGTGGCTAAAGTATTAATTTAATCTCTTAACTCAGCATGAAAAACATGGTCATTTAGGGGATCTTTTTGAACGAGTGGAGGTGCAGGTTGATTCTCATTTCTCCTTCCATTAGTCTTTTAAGGAGGCATGTTCTTTACGCAAAAGAAAGATCGGATTAGAAAAAGATATTAAATAGATCCCATGCTCATTCACATAACATATATACTAAAATAAAGGAAGTTTTTCCTAAAACATCTTGTAGCGTCTTGTCCATAAGTGGGGCACACTTCATACCCATGCACAAGGATCTACTCAATGCGGTTTTTAGACTCCCTAGGACACTGTAAAACCTTAAGATCTGATACCAATTTTGTAACTCCCCTAAAATACACCCTGGATGCCACACGGTGCTTACAATCCCAAAGAACCACTGAATAATATAGTAACAAAATACATATGTGCAGAAATAACTGAATAATGCCAAAGGCTTAAACACTCAGATCATTAATGAATCATGAGTCTGAAGACATACTGAAAGTCAAATAAAAACACTAATAAACTGACTAACTGTTTGTTGTCTGAAAGCCTCTAACTGATAGAAAAAAGTTCATGGGACAGGACTCAACTAACTCAAACTGCCTAACTAAAATGAAAAGTTGAACTACTGAAATAAATAACCATGTCCTCGATAGGTGAGAACTCACCACAACTACTATTATAGATAGGAGGATCTATCTAAATGCGATCAAGAAACTGAGTGTCCGAACCTATGATGTAAGACATCATAGCGCAAAGAAAATGTATGTGACCAGTACTTTGAATGTACTGGTTTGCGAGATGAAGTTAGGCTGAAATGCATAGGCTTATGTGCATGAGATAATGACTGAATTAATAACATAAGATGACTGAGTTTAAATACATGAAAGATATAAAACCTGAGACTGGATGATCAAGCATATAACCTGATTCTAAATTAGTTTGTTAACTGAAATACTAATAACTGTATATTATGGTCAAACAAACCAGAAACTAAAATCTATACTGAATATAGGACTGAGACTGTAGGAGCTATCATCAAACTGACATGCTTCAATATGAGCTAAATAGGGTCCAACCTGTGACCCCAGTCGGAAGGGTATCAGTACCATGCCACGGTACTACTAATGGCTGTATGGATCCACTAAACTGATGTCTTGAAAGGCTAAGGAGTCACCCTCAACTGGAAGGTTCTCAAATAAGATATGTGTCAACCCTTAACTGATAGGTGGGCATCTCAACCTATGCTGGCGACATAGTTCCAAAATATAGGGATTGCTATTAAGGATCAGACCCTCTACTGGCAGGTGGTCCCCCATCCCTGGATTCGCTCAGTGCTAAATCCTACTCCCAATTGAACTGATCTAAGTTTGACTAATATGACGATGAACTAAACTGTTAATGCTTAAATGCATCTGAAACCATTTTGAAAATATCAAGACTAAGTAATCAGCTAAGTTTTTGGGTATTCATAACCCCCGGGACTTGATAACAATAACAATAGAATCCTACTAAAGCTTTGTGAAACATAATAAGTAGTCAATGTTCAAAATTCAATCTATTAGGAATTTTATCAAACACATGTGGGTCATGAGTTAAAGAATGGAAATAGTTAAATCATGTGATAATTAAATAATTGCAATATTAAGACATGGGTTAAGGATTTAACATATGAATACCACTATTCAAACCTGTTAAGGGAAATTTCCAATGAAAACACATAGTAAACATAATTTGTAATCAAAGTTCAAAATAGCTTCATGATGATAACTAATAATTACATGTAAAAATTATAACTTTAAACTTGAAAATGGGTTCTTGGACTCCGTGGGTGAAAATTTCCCATGGATGAACATCTAACATACCTTAATTGATAAATTCGTGAAAGCTCTTGATGATTTCTTGAAGTTTGAGCTTGAATTTTTGAAGAGGCTAGGGTTTTATCTTGAGAGAGAGAGAGCTTTCTTTTGAGAAGATTGTGTAAAAGATGACAAAAAATGATTTTGGGACCGTAAATCCTATGTGATGGCTAGATTAGGGTGAGGGAAATGACTCAAATACCCTCCTGGACCCAAAACTCATCAAACTGAATTGGACTGGTCGATAAGAGATATTATGTGCCCCAGGGCTCTATCGATGTTATATGTCTCATGTCGTGGGGATCCCCACCAATGCAAAATGCAATGTTCCACAGCTATATTATGGAGCCTCACTATTTTTACCATCCAAATAGGTCTAAAATGTCACTCAAAAAAACTGAAACTAACCTGAGATGAACTATAGACAACCATAATCATGAATCAGCTTTGAAACTAACATTCTGAGGTCGAGAATGTTGAAAATAACATTATTTAAGTTTAAGGGTCTTTGGAGAAGACTAATCCTTAACACTTAGTGAAATTTTCTAAGTCTTGGACTCCTTTAACATGCAATAGTAAGCTGAAATGAGCTAGGATCTTACGGGGCCTTATAGAAATTCATGGTATAGGTAAGATGATTTTGGGATGACTATCATACAATATGTGAAACATGGGTTTTTAGAGATAATTTGGCAAGTGGTTAACCTATATGCAAGTTTTGGTGTGATATTTTTCCTTGAATAGCTACTGAAAATTAAGTGATTTATGTTATGGGTGCTTAGAGTTAGAATTTTCTTTAATGTGAAAAAAAAGCACCTTAAACTCAATATTGCTAAATATCTATGGAGGCAAATCATGTCCATGATTATAATCGTGGACTACAACAAATCAAGAAATAAAATGGGTTGTATCGAAGCAACTCACTTTCATGCCTAAGGTTCTATTTCATGGAGGCATTTTAGGCTGAACACAAATTACGTGGAGAAGTTTTCAAATTATCTCCAAAATTTTACTTGAATTCTTGCATATTTTTGAACTCTCATGTTTTTATTTTTGTTTTTTATGTAATACCATAAGTTTTTATCTCTAGACCTACCGAGGGATAGATAATTGAATTAACTTTTCAATGTCACCAGATCCGCCTTAATCTGATACTGAGTGAAAAGCTATAGCAAATTTACCGAGGCACTATCAAACTGCCAATGACTATGACTCAAACAACAACTCATCATTAGTACACTACACGTCATATCAAAGAATCATTTTCACAGTAGTGAAGAATCAAAATTTTAATCCTTTACGACAAGTCCAGCATACAACTCATAGCGAGACTATGCGAGTCATGTACAGGACCTATTGTCACAATAGTGGGAAACTAATGACTCAACCCTTTAACTACGACTATTGATGATGTCACTTAGTCAGACTATACGAGTCGCTAGGATGACTCATCATCATAACAGTGAGGAACCAAATTTTTATTCTATGGTCACCATTCCAGTCCACGAATCATGGTCAGACCCTATGAGTCAACGTCTGAGTCATCGCAACTATTTCCAAGGATTTTCTAAATAATTTTAGAAGGGTTGTTTGGTATTTTCACACTCTTTTTAGAACAAAACTAAATCATTTAAAATTACCAAAGGATGGAATATAAGTGAAAACTCCCCAAATTCCTCATTAACTCAAAATTCAATTGACATTAAGTTTCAAATACAAAAAAAAGTCAATTGTCTTATCCAAAGGTAAAATCAGGGTTCTTTAATTTCAAACTCCAATTCTAGAGATTTATCTAGGGATTCCCTCTCCAGGTATGTGGGATTTCATAATGGGTTCCTTCCACCTATTGAGTCCCAAAGACTACTTATATTCTCAAGTTTAATTCATCATTCAAGCTTAGGGTTTCTATAGGGAGTAAGAGTTTCTTAAATTTTTAGTTTATTTCTTGAAATAAACTATGGATATATATTTCCCCATTTGTTTAAGCCTCTTCCCATACTTAGAATCATGAAATCTCATTATATTACTAAATTGTTGATTTTGGTTTGAGTTATGAAATTCCCTATCATGTTCAACTTTTAGTATTGTCATATTTAGTTGTATTCATCAAGTTAGTGGGTTATGAACATTTGATACCTAGTAATTCATGCATACACTTGTGAATGTCATATTCTTCAGTTTATCTCTTATCGAGTACTTCAGACTATGATTTTGTCTCTACTTTTTTAGAATGTTATTATTATGAGTGTTTCAGTTATCAATGTTATTTAGTTGGGAGTAAAACTTCGCACCGAGTGAATGGAGGGATGAAGGCTCACACGTTAGTTAGTTTGAGAGATTTAGTAGAAGTCCCTAAGTTCAATAACTACGACGCCACCATAGGTTATAAAGGTTTACCTGTCATATTAATATTGACACCTTAGTCCTTTCAGACATCAGTTTAGTAGATCCATATCAGTTAATTTTCAAACCCTTGGCAAGGTACTGAATAACCATCCATTGTGGTTATAGGCTGGACCCCAGCTAGCTCAGATCGGGGTATGTCAGTTAATGTTAACTCCAATAGTCCATAGTTAGAGCTCATTTTTCAATTTTTCATGACCTCGTATTCTGTTATTCAACTTATCATGTAGCCAATGTTATTTACTTGGTCTTGAATCAATTCACCTTGTTACATGTATAAGGTTTAGTTCATGTTTGTTATTTTCAATCTCACATACTCATTTCATTCAAAGTACTGATCATATACTTTCTCTATGTTATATTATCTTATATTATAGGTTCGGACATCAGCACCTAGATCGTGCCATGTACGATTCCTTACCATAATCAGTAGCAGTGTGGTGAGTCCTCATTATTCGAGGAGCATTTATTAAAATTTATTTTTAGTATTTTTCTTTAGTTTCAGATAGTTGGAGTTATTTAGGGGTTTGTCCCAATAACTCATATAATTTAGAGGCTTTCGGATAGATACTTATGTTTTCAACTTGTTGAGTATCCCAGACAGTTTTAGTTTTGATATTCAGTACTGATTTTGATTTTATTATTATAATCTTTTCTCAGCTTAGTTTCCAGTCAGTATATCACTACTTTTTTTGCATTCTTAGTGTTTTGCCACGCCATGGGTTAGCTTGGGTTCACTTTGTCTCTGAGCACTGTGTTAAGACTAGGGGCCAGTCACAGGTCGTGACAAACTTGGTATCAAAACATCAGGTTTAAAGTACCATTGGGTGTCTATAAGACACATTAAGTATATTCTTGTTCATGGGTGTGAAACGTGCCACACTTATGAGTGAGAGGCGATGAAATGTCTTAGGAAAGGTTTCACTTCTTTCATGATTCATGTCAAGCAATAAAGTGTGAACTCTATTAAAATATTCTTCTAACTTGTCCTCTACATATTACAGAAAATGCCTCCCAAGAGAACTAATGGAAGGAGGAGTGGGAATCAGCAAGCACTACTTCCATCTCTAGAAGACCATTAGAATGAATAGGTCTCCCATTATAAGTTTAGGGTTTCTTTCACAATATTAGGATAGACCATGACAACCCAGAGTAACCAGCAAGTTATTGCACTAGCTAACCTAACTTTAAACATGGTAGCAACTAGAGTTCAAGACTTTATTTGGATAAATCCATCGGTACTCTTTGGGTCTAAGTCAGAAAATGATCCATAGGATTTCCTTGATAGTATCCAAAAAGTGGATAAGATCATGGGCATAACTTCAATTGAAAGTGCTGATTTGGATGCTTATCAATTACAAGGGGTGGCTCACTCATGGTCAAGCAGTGGAAGGAAGATATATGAGCAGTTTCAGGGTTGGTAGAGTGGGATGAGTTTTTTTTCCCATTCTTGAATAGGTTCTTCTCATTCAAGTTAAGGAAAGCTAAGGTGTAGGAATGGACGACAATTTCAATAATGGCAAGAGAACAACAAAAGAAGATCATCAAGAAATTGATCTTGGATTCTATGAAAAATGATATCCATAATGGGATTATTGCAGAAATTACTACCCCTTGTTGAGATAGTCTCAGAAAATTAGGTTCCATGGCTTGCGCTACTACGTAAGTAGGACCTTAAAACTCCAGTGGTGAAGGAGGGAGGCTCTTTGGTAACTTTAAATATGTTGATTACCATACCATAAGTATGTTTCTTATCGTTTATATGTTGATTGTCATACCATAAGTGTGTTGCTTAGCTGTTTGGTTTAGAGCTCAAGCATAGAAGGTGAACAAGAAAATTTTTACGTTGGGCTTCAAAAGAAATTTTGACATTGAATAATTTTGTGGCTGGATACAAACTAAAAGCTTGAGGTATAAACGTAAGATTCTTTTCCCCTAATATTTAAAGGGAGACCATTGTTAAGTTTCCAAAAGCAAAGTTAAAAGGGAAAACAAAGAGGTAGTGTCAATCTTTCATTTTGTATGTTCTAAGACTAAATTGTATAATCATAGTGTCGAATATTTGTCAGATGAGAGTTGTCTGTTAGATATTAACTATCCCTTTGAGTAGTAAAAGGCTCAAAATCATGTGGTGCATGCACCTTGTAGGTGGAGTTACATCCTGGGCGATATAATTTCTTTCATATGTAAAAAGTGTTGCAATTAATTGAAAGTTTTCTAATGCCTCTTTCTCTTTCTTAAGTATTTTTAATCTATGGTTGCCTAAGACCTACAAGTCATGGGCATGCGCTTCCATTAGAACCATCGGACAGTGCCAAATTGGTGCATTGGAACATCACTCTCTACTCCGCAATAGTGGTATGCCGGATACTAAAAACATTGGAAACAATACAAAAATATTCCCTTTAACTTGACCTCATATCACATCCATGACTTCCAACTGTGGTTTTGCACAAGTAGGCACTTAAACTTGTATAAAGTTGAACAAATAAATACATATGTCATATGTGGTATCCTACATGGCCAATTTTTGTCCTACATGGTATCCTACGTGTATTAGGACATGTGTGTCAACTTGTTTAACTTTATACAAGTTTAATTTACTACTTGTACGCACCTGAAGTTGTAGTTCATGGATGTAATTTGAGGGAAAGTTAGGGAATATTTATAAATTATGCCAAAACATTGCTAGAAAAGTTTCTTATGCTCACATAATTTCCAGAACCCCTTCTTCTTCTCTGAACCCCACCCACTATGAAAGATAATCTCCAAAATCCAAATAAACTATGCATAACGGCGTCCCTATTGTGATCTTCAAAGCTGCCAAATATTATGGAATCATTGTAGCAGAGTGTAAATTAACTATTGTTGGCCATTTCCTACGAGCAAGACCTCACATATTGACAAGCTGAAGTTGATTTTTAAGAAACTTGTCTCCCTAAAAGACTCTGTAAAAATTGGTATATATGACACCTATAATGTTTTTCTCAACGTCACCAATGAAGAAGATTTCAATTTTGACTTGTGTAAGAGAGTCATCGATATGGAAGGACAATAATGTGGCTTTAGAAATGGTTTTCGAATTTCAAACCAAAAAAGGACTTCCGAATAGCTCTGGTATGGTTTCTATACCCAATCTCCCTTTTCACCTACATACTTAGTACTACATCAAGAAAATTGTTAGAATTGTTTGTACTTTATTGTAGATAGATATGGCGACTAGATACAGGACCAATCCTAGTATGGCCAAGGTCAAGGTGGAAATCAATTTTTTCAAACTTCAACCTGATTCAGTTTGGATTAGTCTCGAGTATGATAATCCTTCACAAAGGGGTTTTTATCAAAAAAAAAAAAAGCAAAAATACAAATACTTCCCAAATATTGTAAACATTGCAAGAAGCTCGGTCATATGATGAGCAACTATTGAGTTCTAGAGAGAAAGAAGGATATCAAGGCCAAAAAGGATGAGGCAAATAAAAATAAAGAGATTTAAGATGAGGAATGTAATGAACAAGCTAGAGAAGAAGATGAGGGATCCAATCAAGATGGAACTAACACCAAAAATATGCATAGTATTATGTACATAATGATGATAAAAATACCGCCTTAGAGGACAAAAATGAGAAGTAGGCAGGTGTTATTTCAAAGATTATGAACATTGATAAGAAGGATGGTAAACATGCTCTCAGGGACAAATTTGATACAAGAGGTAAATAAAACAAGAAGAACATGACTAGAAAAAAATGTAAAGTGTTTTTCTCAAGATCATTCAGTCTACCTATAGGAAAACTCAAGAGAAGGAAATCAAAAAAATCTAAAATATCAAAAAAGAATCTCTTATAATAGTATGACGACACTACTTTGAAAGAAACACCTCTTGCAAAAATCCCTACTATAGTAATAAAAACTCATAACAAATTTCAATGTCAAGTAGGGGAAAGCAATAAGAAAATTCATGATCGAGAACAAAATTAAACACTTTTTGCTTCTCTAAGGAGGTTGTTCAAGACTCTAGAAAATTCAACTGTATGTATAATATTACATTACCAGGAAATGAGCTCCAAAAAAAGCAAATTGATCCCTACCAACCCTCTGATGAAGAGTCGGTTAGCATGCCTTCAGAAATTAAGGCTCTTCTGGCTATAAACCTTGTAATGGATTTGAAAACTTTCGCTTTATCTAAGGAGTTTACTGCTAGAAAAGGGGCTACTACATTGGCTTTAAACCTAACTCAAAAAAAGGATGAGGGAAAGGAGAAAATTTTGCAACAAAATGAACACCAATATAAATAACCTCGACCAAAAATAGATTTCAACTCTCCAAACAAAGATATAGTTATTATACTAGAGGATCAACTTCAAATGGAAACTCTTGGGATAGATAACAATGGTGACTTTTATTCAACTAGGAAGAACAGATACAAAAAGAGAAAGAACAACAAGAATATCAAGTAAAATTATTGCCTCCTTAAAAAGGAGGAAGCAACAACTAATTTATCCCCTTAGTCATATGATTAGTACTATTTTCTAGAATATTAGGGGAGTAAAGTCTAGAAAAGCTATTCACATGCTAAAAAAACTCATCCAAATCAACAAGGTTGATCTCATTGTTATCACAAAATCCTTTGTTATCCTGAACAACATCAACGGGTACAAGAAATATCTTGGATATCAACATTGCATCTCTAATACCAATGGTTAAATTTGGCTTTTCTGGACAAGGGATCATAACACCATGGTGATTAATAGAATTGACCAAAAAATTACTATAAAAACACTATATCCCTTTTAATTGTGATTTTCTTATTACCATTGTTTATTCTAAGTGAACATCAAGGGAATAACAAGATCTCAAGATAGAGCACATTACTGTTCATCATATTATTTAGAGTCTATGGTGTATTGGTGGTGATTTCAATGTCATTTTAGACCCTGATGAGAAATATTATGGAAGATCTCAAAAAATGAATAATGACTTTGATTTTAGCTCCTGTATGAATTCCTGTGAAGTGATAGATAATACAAGTCAAATTGCCTTTAAACCTTTAGAAAAGATATGTATGATTCTCGAGGTACTTGATGACTTCTAAGTGTGATTAAAAGATAACACATTGATGAATATTACCATTAAGGAATATCAAAGGACTTTGCCGAGGTTGAAAGAGTGCAAAATGAGGCTCAAAATCCCTTTGGAAGAGTCATACACCCAAGGTGTTTTTGATACGCTCTATCATTTTAAAAGCGGATAAAAACAGCCCGTAATGGGACTTTTCTTGCATTTGGGTCACTTTTGCCTGTTGTTTATGATGTAACCATTGAGAGTGTGGAAACACTAGTTGATACAATTGATGACCTCATTGAATCTTCTAGTAAGATCAATTTGAGTCCACCTAGTGTTGAAGACAATATTATGAATGATGGTACATTATATTATAAAATATTGTTGACCAAATTGTTGGATAAACTAGTAAACCACTTGAAGACAATTGTGATATGATTAATGGACCTTAAGTGAGTGATGACATTGAAAATGTTAGTCAAGTAAATAGGAGTGACCCTTTTAGCATGTCCTTTAGTGAATATCCTATTGTTTGTCTTTCTCATAGGGATGATTATGTGCTTAAAACTTCTTCAGAACATGATAGTTGTGTTATTGAGAGTGAACTTACAAATTCTAATCCTCCTTTATGGATTTATCCTTCTTTCTTTAAGTACAATATCGAGTTTAAAAATAGTACAATCACTCCTAGTGAACCTAGTATTGTGAATAGTATTGATTGTGTAGCTTGTCTTAAGGGCTATAGCCTATATGAAAACCCTCTATGATATGACTACATTCCTCCTAAAGATGTAAATGTCTTCCTTGAAGATGAGAGTAATATTAAGGGAAAGGAATGTGAGGTTTTAAAAAGTCATGATCAGTTGGGTGATGATAACTTTAATTTGCTTGAATATTTAAGAAGCCCAATGAGTGATTGTTCCTATAAAATTCTTATTGTTATGATCATTTGTATGATACCCCAGCATTATTTTATACTTATGAGGATAAATTTCTTGATTCTTGGGATGACTTGAGTAATGATTCCTTTGATGTTAGTGGTGGTATGTGTCTACTTGAGGATTCTTCCCTTGAAATAGAAAGTATCAATTGTTTGGCAACCATTTCCTCTTCTACTTTGTGTGCTCCTATTATTGAGAATACTCATGGTGATGATCTTGAATCTAATAGTGAGTATATACATGAAGACACATTGGTTGAGGTTAACTTGAGTGATACCTTTCTCTACTCTCCATTTGACTTTGATGATGCTTATGCTAGTATGAAGAGTATATCTTTTGATTTGGTCAATGTGTTTGGGGGGAAGAAATATTTCCTAGACCCATGTCTATGTCCACTTTATCCATTTGATTTGGTGACAAATTTGAATGTGGTGATTTCCACACACCCAACTTGATGCTTGGCCTAGTTGATAAGCAAAGTTTAGATGAGGATATAGGAATCCTTCCCTATGATTGAAAGACTTTCTTAGGGATATACAACTCATTTTATAGACCCAAGTTATACATATGAGGCATTTCCAACAAAGATAAGCATTTATTAAAGAAGGGAAGTAAAGGAAAGATCCAAGAGAACTCAACAAAGGAAGTAAGAAAAAGATCTAAGAAAATTCAACATTGTGTGTTTCTAATATTGACCAAGGTTTGACTACTTGTAGGTAAAGGAGAGAGTTTCCTCTTGAAAACACTTTTGATAGATTCCATGCTTGTGATCCCCTTATTTGTGAATTGCTTGCAATTGGTGACCCCTTTCTTAAGGGAATTTGTTTGAAAGGAAAAAGTCATATATTCTTAAATGATTTGATTCCTTCCTTGTATACATTATGTTCCATATCTTTTGACCCAAATGTCCATCTTGTAGATAATAGTACCTTAGATGGTGCTTTTACACTTGATTTCTTTCTATACTACTTCTTTGCTTATGATGATATCCATGTTAGTCTTGGATTTTCTTATGTGGAGGTAGGAAACTCATTGGTTGGTCCTCTTATTTGAATGACAATGCTATATAGATCTTGTGAACTTTAAAACCAATTGAGGCACCACTCTTGATGTGGTCTCTTAAGAAGGTGATAAAGCAATTGTGTCTTATGGATCATAAGGTGAAGGTAACCTTACTTTTTGGATTTTGTAATGCCATTATGACCTTTATGTTTCCGTACCTCTTGGTGATTCCCATATTCAACTCCTTTGTAAATTTTTCAATAAGTTTCTAATGTTTACCATGAAGGATCCTTGGTTATATCTTCAGTGTGTGAAACCTTGGCATGATGCTATGATTAATTGTGCTAACCCTAACCCTCATGTTATGAGGGCATTGTATTTTCCTGTCCTTACTTTGGTTTCTCAAGACCTTTGGATGATATACGTATGTTGCTCGAGGTGTTTGATGACTCCTTAGTGGTATTAAAAGATGTCACATGGATGAATATTACCATTAAAATATGTCACATAGATGAAGATTTCCATTAAGAAGGGTCATGTGCCCAAGTCACTTTGGATCTGCTCTAGCATTTCAAGAGTGGGTCAAAACAGCCCCTAGTGGGCCTTTTCTTGCATTTGGGTCACTTTTGGGCCCTAATTATGTAATATTTATCCAAACTATAAATACTTGGTATTATTTAGTTAGTTTTTGTTGTGAACCTCCATTGGGAGTGTTTTGAGAGCTTGGAAAAGTGAATGTTGATCTTCGATTAGAAATGTCAGTTGTAAGGGAGATTCAGTCCCCTTTGCGGTCACATAAGAGTTAGGTGCTATTTGGTAATATTTAAGGGAGGTTTTGGGGTTTGATAAACGCTTTAATTGCCCTTTTGTTATCACATTTGTGTCTGTCTTTCTATCTTTGATATCCTATCCCTCTATATTCACTTTTTTCCATTTAGATTCGAGTCTTCGTGGTGAGAATCATATCATTAGATTTGGGTTTTGTGGGTTCTAAATAAACCTGGCACAATAATAGAAGACCTATGAAAAGAATCTAGCAAAGGCTCGATAGAATGTTTATTACTGATGAATGGGCACAAATCTTTCATATCAACCAGGTTAATCATTTAGCAAGGATAGGACTAAATGCTACAAAGATCATCAAGAGGGTACTATATATTTTAAGTTTTTGGATTTTTGTACAGATCAATCATTTTTTCTTCAACTAGTTAAGCAATATTAGTACACTAGTGTCATTGGTAATCCTATGTGGAGGCTCCAATCTAAAATCAAATTACTTAGCAAAAATCTCAGCACTTGGTCCAGAGAGGTTAATCGTAATATATTTTATTAGGTGAATTTTTGGAAAAAAAGGTTACATGATCTAGAATAGCAATAAATTTTTATAATGATGATCACCACAGAGAGAAGCTTCTCAAAAGGTAAGTTGAGTACATTATAAGTATGGGTATGTAAGATAATTTATTAAAGAAAAAATCTCAAATATATTGGTTTGAAGAAGGTGACTGCAATACGAAATACTTTCACAGTGTTATTAGACAAAAGAAGGAGATTACATCTTCACAGAATTATAAACCAACTAGACATGTCGATTCAAGGGAATAAAAATATTGCTAATGTTGTCATTCAATATTTTATCAAGTTATTCAACCAACCTAAGTCATTCACAGATATAAATATTATGGATCATATCCATAATATAGTTACTGGAAATGATAATGACTCGCTTACTGCGCCCCACCCCCCACCCCAGATATAGAGGAAACTAAATATGTTATTTATAATTTGAGTGCTTCTAGTTCTGATTCCCTAATTTAATGGAAATTTCTATCAAAAATGTTGGAATATTATTCAATATGATGTTAAAGATTTTGTCATGAGCTTCTTTCGAGGAGAAAAACCCACAAAATACTTTTCACATTTGCCTTATCCTCCTCTGCAATGTCGATAAATCCTCCATTTTCTTTGATCTTAGACCGTTTATCCTCACCAATATCTCTTGCTAAATCATTTCTATGATCCTCACTAACAGGCTTAATCATATATTGGATGAATTGATCTTGGAGAATCAAAGTGGCTTTACTAAAGGGAGGCTGATCACAAAAAATATCTTTCTTTCTCAGGAGAATGTTTGTGGAACTAAGAAGTTCAATAAAGGGGGCAATATTGTGATCAAATTAGATATAGATAAAGCATATGACAAGATTTCTTAAAACTGTTTGTTTGACATAAGGAAGAAATTTAGTTTTTTCAAATAATTGCTGAATCTTATGGGTAATCTGCTTGATGGAGTTTGGTATTCTATTATTCTCAATAGTATTAGAAGTGGTTTTTTCACCTCCACTCGAGGTCTCAAACAAGGTGACCCCCTCTCCCGATCGCTTTTCATTGTTGAAGCAGAATTTTAAACTAGATCGCTTAATAAGCTCAATAGTATTGTTCATCTTAGTCCTTTCACCATGAACTATAATGGCCCTATAATTAATCTTCTATCCTATATCAATGATATTATAATTTGCGTGGGGGGAAATAATAAATATATCAATCTTGTTAAATATTAGATTGGTTGGTATGTGAAGGCTTCCGATCAGAAAGTTAATGGTAAAAAAAGCTTCTTTATTGCTTCTCCTAGCACTTCAGCACACAAAACCAACACGATTAGGTGTGTGTTGGTCTTCATGGATAAATCATTCTCTTTTACTTACCTTGTGACGAGTTGTAGAGGGTTGCTCCTCAACTCTAGGATCTGGTCCAAAACAGGCTAATTCAGTAAGATATAACAAGAATCTTATCAATAAAATATGAGAAAATGATAAATGACACACACAATAATTTTACGTGGAAACTCTTTTCTCAAAGGGAAAAGCCACAAACTGTCTCTATATGATTACAATAAAATAAGTTTTACACCACAACACATAAAAATAATCATACAATCAGCGGTAGGCAGTGTTTACGATCATAGTACAAAGACTCAAATACAACAAGAAAATAAAATACAACTTTGTGAGCCATTAGTTCCCTATTGCAAACTAAGTCTTTGATTCAAGAGCTTTGAGAGAAAGATATTTCGTAAGTATATGTAAGCTTGGTTTTCTTGTTATGAAAGATGATTAATATATGTATATATGACACAAAAAAGCCTAGGACGAATCCTATTGACTGAATGGAAAAAGTGCAATATCTTTTTCCCCAACTTTTGTACTTTCATCCAGCTATGTAGTTGACTGTGACAGTGACATGTAGGACCAACCACGTCCCTAAGTATTTGCAACTTTGACATCACACAATCTCCAGAAACCAGGTCCCTAAGTAGTTAACTGTGACAGTGATGTGTAGGACCAACCAGGTCCCTAAGTAGTTACAATTTTTTGCCTCGATATTTAAATGGCATTATTTATGATCTTTTCGGCCTTAGATTATTGATTTTTAAATTGATTCCCGATCAGGGTTATCTATAGGTCATTTCTGATGAGTTTTGGAATTTTTAAACATCATTTGAGTCATATTTGGATGACCAAAATAGCAAGCCAATGCAATCACGATGCGTCGCACTGGCTATCGGGTTGACAGCATTGACCCGGTGCGTCAGCAATCACGTTGATACCATCAATGCGGTACTTTGGTTATTGCATCGCTAGGCATAGTTTTTAGATTTTAGTTATGGGTTGTGGGGGCAATTAATCATTTTTCTCCCACATTAAACCCCCATAACACGAAATTCAGCCCCTCAATAGGCAAAATACATTCGCTCATTCACAAAAGCTTCTCAAGAAATAAATCCTAATTCATCAAGTTCCAAGATATCCACAACAATATTCACGAATTATGTCACTCAGGTATGTTAGGGGTTCATCCTTGGGTCTTCTTCCACCCTTGTAATTCAAGAACTCTTTTCAAAACTTTAATTATGATTCTTATGTTATGAATTGAATTATGCTCATATGTGTGTTGTTGTGTGGGTTTCAAGTTAATATCTTTTATGAGTTCCAAGAAATTAAGTTAGCATGTGTGTTGAATTATGAATCTCTTATGTCAAAACCCTTGAATTTTCTAGTTGCATGTTGTAGTTATGATGCCTTATGTGGTTAGTTCTCATGTATAGCAATCATGTTTCCCAAGTCTTTGATAAAATATTTATATGAGTAAGTTATGCATGGTAACCTATTGTTGTGTTGCTAAAGTTGTGATATGAGTTTATCAATTATGCTATCGAGTCTCGAAAGTATTTATTACCCGAAATCTACTTGTTTAATTAGTTGCAGTAGTTATAGAATAGTCCCAGTAAAGGTCAAGAACATGTGTACTCAATCAATTAATAGAACTCAATGAACTCAGTCCAGTTCAGTTATTCAATACAATTAGGTCAGTTCAGTTAAGATTAGTACATTCTAGTGATCAGTGTCTTTCAGTTGGGAGTAGGATTTAGCATTGAGCGAACCTAGGGATTGGGGCATTACTGTCGGCAGAGGGTTTGACCCTTAGTAGCAGTCCCTACATTACAAAACTACGTATCCAGCATAGGGTAAATCGTCTTCCTCCCAGGCTATGGTTGACATAACCATATACATCTCATGAGCCTTCCTTCTAGATTAGGGTTAACCCAGCTCCTATTAGTAACCCGTGGCACGGTGCTAACACCTTTCCAAATGGGGTTACAGGTTGGACCCTAAATCAGTCCATAATTGAGGTATATCAGTTAGATGATAACTCCCACAGTTACAGTTACAGTTATAGTATTCGGTATTCAGAAATAAGTATCTCGTGCTTAGTATTTAATACAGAACTCAGTTCAGTTCTACACAATCATGACTTACAGTTATCAGTTATTCAGTCATCAGAAAACTCAGTACTTCAACTTCAGACTAATTCAAACAGACAATATATGCTTGGTGTTGCATGTTCTACATTTACAGTATTCTTAGTCTTACATATACTCCCATCTAGTGATTCCATGATATTTAGTTATTATTGTCATGCATGTGAACTCATGCATATCAGCCTAACCTCATCTAGCATACCATACATTCAAAGTACAGCTGCATACTCTTTCTTTGAGCTATGATGTCTCAAATTAAAGGTTCATATACTCGGGTTCCTAACCATACTTAGTCAAATTCAGTTGATCAGCCGTAGCTACAGTAGTGAGTCCTCATTCATCGAGGGCATGACACTTATTTAGTCATTCTGTTATTTATAGTATTTCGGCTTTTCAGTTACTTTAAGGCAGTAGTTGTGAGTTAGTTGGGGCCTATCTCATCAACTCATTTATTTTAGATACTAGAGGCTTTCAGACATTATTAGTCAGCAGTTATTCTACAGATGTATTTATCTTTGATTTAGTTTTGTGAACCTTATGGAATTTTTAGTTTTACTTCCACATATGTTTTCCTGATTACTACCCAGTGCTCATAGCAGGTACCAGTAATGGGTTAGCTTATGGTCCTTCAGTATTATAAGCATCGTGTGATGCCCAGGGTGTAGTATCTAGGTGTTACATCAACATTTCAAGAATCCATACTATACATAACACCTCTCAGCAACACATGCCCTCAAGCAATCATCACAAAGGATCTCCACTAGTTCCCTCTGTCACTAATACCACTGGCATCCTTCCACCTATTCCCTCTGTATATGATTACCTAAGGCTCTCCCTGAATGTAAGAACTAATAAGTATCATACTACCTTCTTATCATAACACTACACACTTACACTACCACAACATAACTATACCCTATCTTTCCCTTTTTGGTATCATCAAAGTGGTCAACCATTAAACCAGGCATAGACAAGCATATATGTTAATTCATGGTCATTAAGGCTACACTTACATGAACAAAAAGGATTAGACAATATAATAGAAGTGATAGCAAAAAGATAATTCATTAATTAATCAAGCCAAAACAGTATTAATAACTACTCAAAGCAGTAGACATAAGAACATAACAATAATTATTCCATTTACATCTAGAGTCAACAAAGACTTGGGAGAAATGGAACTAAATGGGGTTTAAATATGGGCTTGATAGGGCAAAGGAGTGAGGACCAAGTTGGGAAGGATTTAGGAATAAGGACCAAGACTATGAGATAGTTGTCTAAAGAGGATGGCCATCCTCTCACTTTTAGCAGCATGAGCCTTTAGAATTTGCTGAGTCAGATCTTCATTCTTTTTATTTAAGGCCTCAACCCTTGTTTTTAGCTTTTTCAGCCTTTCCTACAGGGCAGCATTTTTAGCACTCAACTTCCCAACTGAACTATTTTCCTCCTCACCTTCTTTCACAAATATTGCCTGCAGTGAAGTATTCTCTGCATATTTCTAAGCACTAGGTCAGCCATAGCATCAAGTTCTTCCCTCAAACTATTTTGAATGTCAACCAACTCAAAAACAATGGACTTGAATGTTCGACCTCCTCTTATTAAAACATAATCATTGTCTTCTAGGGTGGTAATATTGAGCATTTTTGATAGATATAGCCTTGCCCTTTCCAGACACAAAATTAAAGCATGCAAACACCCTGTTTATCTAGAACCCATAGGCCAGACCATGCCTGCTATCCTTGGCTATTATCATAGTGTGCATATGTTCAATTACAATTGAATGCAGATTGACTTTTTTATACTTGTACAGGATCTCTATAAGGAATAGGTGGGGCCCTATCACTGTTGTCTTTTTTAGATCTGAGGAGAAGAGATTTGTTTACCAACTCAAACAAAAATTAGTATTCACTTTTCAAAGCTTTTTTCACATTCTTGATGTTCATGTCATCAAGTCTTCCATAGATTTTCAAATATTTTATAGATTCCTTTTCACCTCTCAAGGATCTATTCCCTTCTGTTAGTACTCCAAGAATTTCTGACATTACCGCCTCGTCTACTACAATGTTTACCTTATTGACTTGAGAGGTCAAATACATACCATCTTTGAAAAAGAACAAATTAGGGTAGAACATATGCATTTCCTCTTTATGTAAAGGAAGAACGGATACTTCAAACAAATGTTCCTAATGTTTGAACCTTGCCCAATTAATTAATTCCTGCATATCAGCATTCCAACAACAACTAGATCAAATACACTGCCTTTTAATACCTAAGTCTTAAGGATCTTTTGCCATGCTTTCTTGGACAACACCTTCTATTTTCTGTTCGAAGTAAAACCCTTTCTTGGGGGACCAGCTCCTTTGATAGAAACCCTAGGGGCTCCTGAGGTTCTAGTAAACTTGGAAGTGGGACCCGATCCCTTAGTCCTAGGTTTGTAAGACCTTTTTCTCTTATCAGTGCTTTTGGGCACTGGTTTCTTCATCATTACCCTTTTTCCTTTATTTAGATATACAACACCCTTTTCTATTACCCTGGCTCTTGAAGCAGACATATTTTTTTCCATATCAGAATCAACATCATCACTCTTAAACTCACTTTCATCATCATTATTTGGCCAACCTCCAAAGATACTGTCATAATCACTGTCCCTACTATCATCAGGGTTACTTCTAGTTTCCTCATTAATTTCTTCCGCAGTCACAACTTTCTGTACTGGAGGATCATGAAGAGCCACACCTTTCTTCTTCACTGTTCTACTCTTCTTGGTACTATCTTTGATCTTCTCCAATGCCTCCATCATCAAGTTTCTATGACTCAACTTGGTCCATGGTGGTTTGACTCTTTGTGATGAACCCTTGGTTGAATAGGAGGATCCCTTCCTAGATAATATCTAATACAAAAGCCTATTTTTTCACTGTCAAAATCATCTTTTGCATCCTTACCACCACCAGACAGATCAAGAATAAGGGTAGCACAAAATTTTCATTATCAACATTCTTAGAAGGATCATTTTTCCTCTTGGTGAATAGAGTAGTTGGGGTGTGTCCCACCTAGGGGACTCTATATTCAAAGCAATGAGACCTTGTACCCAATCTCTTCACTCATGGACTAAATTAGAAGAGTTTTTCTTATAAGTTCGCAAGTCCCCATCAAATAAGTTTTTATCTATGAATGCACTCCCTGACTTGCTAGGAGACTCAAGATTGTCAAAAGAAGGGAATTTGGACAAAGAATCCAAATCCTAAGCAGAAGAAACTACTTGGTTAGAAGTTTGGTCTTTAGAGGGGATGTTGTCACAACCCGGGTCCACCCCCTAGTCACAACAATGGTGCTTATGGTCATAAGTGACCATAAGATAAACCATGAGTTGGTACTTGCTATGAGTACTGAATAAATATGAACATAACACCTGTTCAAAAGATAAACTAAGAAGGAAATATATATCTAAATATTGAAATACCGAATCAATCATAAGTCTGAAACATCTGATAAAAACTAAAAGTAACTGACTAACTATCTAACATCTGAAAGTCTCTAAACTGACTTAGGAGTTAATGGGATAGACCCCCAACTAACTCCGACCGACTAAATCAAATGAAAAACTTAAATAACTGAATAACTATAACATTTCCTCGATGGATGAGGACTTACCACTACGGCTGTTAGATTATGCTGAGACGTCTAACTGTGGTTGGGAAATTGTGTGTGTGAACATATGATATAAGACATCATAGCGCAAAGAAGATTACGTGATTAGCACTTTGAATGTACTGGTATATAAGATGAGGTTAGGCTGATATAGGTGGGGTACTGTGCATATAAAATAAGGACTAACTGAATAGCACGCAATAACTAAACATGAATGCATGAAAACTGTAACATCTAACAATGCAAGACCAAGCATAAATATGTAATATAAATAAGTCTAAAATCTAAAAGACTGTAAACTATATAACTGAATAACTAAAAATCTGTACACTTTGTCAGGTAAGCCTGAACTGAGAATACACTAAAGTACTTTACTGAGATATTAGGATGTATTGTCTAACCGACATGCCCCAATTTAAGCTAATTGGAGTCCAACCTGTAACACCAGTTGGAAGGATTTCAGTACTGTGCCACGGGTATTAACACTGGTTGTGTGGATCCACTAATTTGATATCCCAAAGGACTAGAGAGTTAGCCCTAAACTAGCGGGTGACCCCTACTGGAAGGTGACATCTCATAATCCTATGTTGACTACATAGTTTTGGAACTTAGGGACTGTTACTAAGGACCCAGTACTAACTGGCGGATGAGCCCCCATCCCTAGGTTTGCTCGGTGCTAAATCCTACTCCCCACTGAACTGACACTGGTACTGGCTTGAACTAAACTTAACTGAAAGTTATTATATAACTGATAGTGCTCATCATGAATATGAATATCTAAGTATACTAATAAGATTTATGGATTAACTATTTGAGTACTTGAAAAAAACTGAATTCATGTAAAACACATAGGTATCGGGTGTTCATAACCTACCAGCACTGAATGGAATTAATAATAATGCCATATAAAAACTTTAAAGCCATAGTAAGGAATTGTTGTTCAAAACCCAACTCTTAGGCATTTCATTAAATACATGAGAGTCATGAACGTAAGCATAGGAATGGTAAAGCATGTGACAATAACATGATTACAAGAGTAAATTCATAACTTAGGTATTTAACATGAAGATTACAACATTTAAAACATGTAATGGCTCATCCCACTTGAAAAAAACACTTATAAACATAACTTGTAATTAATTAATAAGAGATTCATGGAGATATTTAAACTTAAACATAAAAAACTCATAATTTAAATCTAAAAAGGGATTCTTAGGCAGCATGGGTGAAGAGACCCATGGATGAACATCACACATACCTCACTAGATGAATTTGTGAAGATTCTTGAGAATTTCTTGAGATTTGAAGCTTGAATTCCTTGATTTCTTGAGTAAGGGTTAGGGTTTGTTCTTGAGGGAAGAAGGACTTTTTTTGAGAGAATTTTTGATTAAAAGAGCAAATTATTCTATTTGGGAACTTAAATTTTGTGTTATAGATGAGTTGGGTGAAGGTGAAATAATCCAAATACCCTTGAATGATGAGGAATAAAAGCTGGACAAAAAAGGTAGGGCCAATGCAGGCTCAGGAACACTTGATTGGAGGAGGCGATAAGGGCTTGGAATAGTACATTAGATAGGGTGATACCGCCTTAGAGCGATGCACTAGAGGGCGCGGCATGGGCTAATCCCGGTGTTGCTACTATTTTGGTTCTCCAAACTTTCCCTTACACTTGTTTGAAAATTCCAAAACTCACCCGAGATATACTTTTAACTTCCCCAATCATGAATAAACTTAAAAATCGACATTCTAAGGTCAGTAAGGTCAAAAATAAAATCATTGAAGTTCAGGGGCCTTGAAAATGACTAAGTCGAAATACTTAAGCTAATCTAAGCTTTAGACCCCCTTATGCATGCAATTGAGAGCTGAAAAAAGCTAAGACTTGTATGGGGTATTACAGTTGTTCTAAGGATTATTTTCAAGAACAGGATCTTTAGAAGGATCAACCTTGTGGTGTTCTTCTTTGTCTGTGAATGGGTTAATTTTTGGGTTAGGGAGAATATCAACCTTATCACCACTTTTAAGAAAGGGATTACCAGATGGTTCTTTCTTATCTTGAGAGGTAAACTCCTTAGTAATTTTAATAAGAGAAAGGGGAAAAAAAATTTTAATAGCAAAGGGATTCTATGATTCAGAAAAGAAGGGAATGGAAGAAATATTGAATACTCTCAAGGGAATAGGCCCATCCTTTTGAGAAAAGATTAGAGGATTTGATATTTTTTAGATTTAGAAGACTTAGAAGAGTGAAAAAAAATTATGTATTTGGAAACAATTTAGGAACTGGCAGGTTGTGAGAGAGAGAGAGAAGATTTTCAAAATTGTAAGTGAAAAATATAATTTTGATCATTAATAGAAAGGAAGGAATGATTCAGATTTCTTAAAGAATTATGGTTGATGAGATGTGTCTAGTCAGATGGGCACATCTTTTAGACTTAAAATACTGGTGGCAGCTTTAATGAAGAGGCTAAAGACTAATGTAGCATACAACATTAAAAATTTAAAATGACCACTATTAAGGAATAGTAAGTGATACTAGCCTGATTACTAACTTGGTCCCTACATGATTTTTGAAACTCAATCACTTTATGTTTTCTCACCTCCATACTTCATATTTTCTCCTCTTTTGCAAGGGTGTATAGCTACAAAAGACATGAGACTAAATTAGATATGTACATCATCTAACCAAGATACTTGTTTACCAAATCAAAGCCATGTATGGAGGATTATGAGAGTAGTTTGCATTAAACTGGATCTCATCAACTCTGCCTTTTCTTGTTTATTTCAGTGTGTTCCCTACCAACTTCTTTTTGTAGATCCACCAAGAATATGCTCTCTGGGACTGTAAAGATATCATTTTGATCAACTAGGTACATATCACCATTAACATCAACACACTCTACATATTCAGTACACAACTTAGCACCACTAGAATAATGTATAACCATGTTCATTCAAGACATTGTCATAGATTTGTACAGCTTCACTGATTTACTCTTCTATATCCATCACGAAAGAGACATTATCTCCTTTATGGGCCATTAGAAAGAGGAGAACCTTAAATTTTAAGTCATATACTTTAAGCAACCATAACCAACACTCTTATGTTAGTTGCTTCCTCTTTTTTACCATCTATCAGCAATCAGTTGTTAGTCTTAGGAAACCATTTCAACTTGAGTTCCTAGAATGGTAATAGGGGAAAGATCGATTTTTCTTGGTCCACAGGGCAATCTATCTTTCTTCATTCTTGAATACAGTGAGGTTTCTCATGCCTCTTTCAACTGCTATTTTAGATAAACACATTCCTCTTGTGAAACCATCTTTTCCCCAATAGGTGCATAAGAGGTTGTCCTTTCCAATAACATGTTTGCTATGTTAGTTGGAGGTGGAATTTTGACTATTATACCCTAATTTTATCCTGTTGCTTGATCCTTGACTGGTGAGAGTAGTTAGAACTTGAGATGAAGTAGTCAACCTGAGAGCCTTTTCAAGCTCAACCTTAACCTAAACCAACTCTCTCTCAACTTTTGAATTTCTTTCAAGTAAAGTAGTCAGGTCAGCCTTAGCCTTAGCCAATTCCTCTTCCAGCTCAAATTATATCCTATTTTCTTCGCTCTTTCTTTTGAATCATGATTAGACATTTTACTAAGATTCTAATTTAAGATATCACTTTCAAGGTAAAGAGTCTTCATAGTTGCTTTAAGTTCAGTCGCATACATACTTAGTTCAATCATCTCTTCGTCATATTTGTCAAGATCTTCCTTTATCTTTAATTTATCTTTGTTGAGTTAAGTCACCTATACACTTAACTCAATTAGTTCTTCCTAACATTTTTCAAGAGCTTCAGACTTTTTTTATCCTTGGTGAGCTCATTCATGGAGTCAATCAACACAGAATCATGAGATTTCAACTTATTAGGGGAGTAATCTTTAAGATTGTCTTTGATGTCTAGGAGAGTCATTGGTTTATCTTCATCATTATTAGTATCTGTCGTTATAGCAAAGAGAGAATCAAAAACTTGTACACCATCTTCCATCACCATTACGGAGACATCATCTCCTTACTCTGATTCATCTGAATCACTTGAGGAGTTACCCCAGGCCACCAGCGCCTAATCTACAACAATGTCAGATTTTACCTTTCTACTGTACTTCCAAGTACCCGGTCCTTGAACTTTTCTTTTCAACAGCTTTTTTGACATACTTCTTTTACTCAATTTGATGTATGGGTAAATCCTTGATGTAGTGTCCCATTTGTCCACATTTGGGATAGGTATCATAATCTTTTCCTTCTCTTTTATGTCTTTTGGACTCTCCCATTGTAGGTAGGGCTCTTGATTTTTACAAGGCTTATAGAACCCACTTAGCAATATAAGTTATTTCCTCATCCTCAACACTAGTGGTCTTCATTATTGCCTTTAGGGCTAGGTTCCTCTATAGCTTGTGTTCACCCTTGTTTTTGTTTTACATCTTAATAATCTTATACGTTTTGTGTTTACCAATGAGATCATCGATGGTCAAGGTCTTCAAATCCCAAGCTTTAGTAATTGCATTAACTTTTCTCTCCCATTACTTGGGCAGGATACTCAGAACCTTCCGAACCTGTTTGGTGGTTATAATATCTTCACCCAAACAGTGGAGTTCATTGGTTATAATAGTGAATCTTGTGTGCATATCCTGAATAGACTCACTTTCCCTCATGGTAAAGGCTTCATATTGTGTACTCAACATGACAACTTTTGATTCCTTCACCTGACTAGTTCCCTCATGGGCTATTTGAAGGAAATCCTAGATATCTTTAGTAGTTTCACATACCGAGATCCTTTTGTACTCATCAGGATTATTGCCATAAAAAAGCAGCTTCTTAGCCTTATAATTCTTCTCAATCTTCTTCCTATTAGTATTATCATATTCCACAAACAAACAGCTTCTTAGCCTTGTAATCCTTCACAATATTCTTCCTATTAACGTTATCATATTCTTTTTTTATCTAAGGAACTTGTGAGGTGACATCACTAACCTTTACTGCCTTTGTGGGAATAAAACGGCCATCCTTAATAACATCCCATAACTTTGAATCTTTAGCCATGATAAAATCATGCATTTTAGTCCTCCCCTACCCATAATATTCTCCATTGAACCTAGGTTGTCTAGTGATTGACTGGCCTTCTTTAAGATTAGGAAGAGCAACCATATTCAAGATCCTTCCAAGGTATTAACCTTTTTCAGGAAGACCTTGATCTGATACCAAATGAAGAGGTGTAAAGGGTTGCTCCTAAACTCTAGGACCTGGTCCCAAATAAACTCAACCAGCAAGAACTAACAGTAATCTCAACAATAAAATGCAATAAAATGATAAATGATACACATAATAATTTTATGTGGAAACTTATTGCTCAAGAGAGAAAAACCATGACCTATCTCCAATATTTCTGAAGCTCTACTATATCTAAGAAAACTTGAATATAGACTCCATGACTTCAAGGATTAAACTCCTAATCCTTCTTGAAACTTGCAGTAGCTCTACAGCACAACACCCTAGCTAACTCTAACTGGAATAACAAGCTAACTCTAGCTTAAAAATAACCTAACTCTAGATTATTAAAGTAAAATGAGTTTTATACCACAACACCTACTAATAATCATACAAGCAGTAGTAGGCAGTGTTTACTCTCATAGTACAAAGACTCAAATACAACAAGAAAATAAAATATAACTTTGTGAGATATTAGTTCTCTGTTGCGAAATGAGTCTTTGATTTAAGATATTCAAAAGAGAGATATGTTTTAAGTATATGGAATCTTGGTTTTTTTGTTATGGAAGATGAGCAATATATATGATAGAAGAAAACCTAGGACAAATCCTATTGGCTGAAGGAAAAAAGTCCAACAGGTTTTTGCCACCAACTTTTATACTTTTCATCCAGCTATGCAGTTGACTATGACAGTGACATGTAGGTCCTACCAGGTCCCTAAGTAGTTGTTACTTTGTCATCACATAATCTTCAGGAACCAGGTCCCAGTATGCAATTTGTCAATCATCAGAACTAATGACTTAACACCTTAGTTGTCCTATTTATTATGGTAAGAAAACTAATAGCATGTGTGATAGCATATTGGATAATATAATAAAGAGGTTGACTAGTTGGGGAGAAATATGATCTATATCATGTCATCTATGAGCCCTTCTAAGGGTGTTTTAACACTTCTAGAGAAACACTCTACAAACTTCTTCTAGGGAAACTTAGAGCGAAAAACAAATATCATTGGACATCTTGGGATAAACTTGTTGGCCTAAGGATAAGGAGGCAATGATATTAGGAGAATAGAGGATATATATATATGTCTCATAATGTGAAAAGGTAGTAGAGGATGAGGACTCAACCTCTCTTTGGGTAAACTATCTTCAAAACAAATATTGCAAAAGGGAACATTGTCACTAAAGTAATTTTCTCTGATTTTTACACTTGGATAAGTCTTGTAAAAATCAGAGCCAAAGTTGAACCTCGCATTATCTAAAGATCCAGTTTGGTAACTCTAACTTTTGTAGGACAATTAGACAGGTAAAGAAGCTTTAGCTAAAATCTTTCCTAGCAGAGAAAGCTTAGCTGAGCTCCCCGTCAGTGCCTTCTTTATTAATAACCACTAAAATATTGCCAAACTTCTTAATCTTTTTCCATTAAAGGTCACTTAGAATGTCACTCTTATTGACATTAGTGATCAAAATGAGCTAGATTATCTGCACTAAAAAATCACTAAAGATGGCTCGTTCACTAATAAAAATGTTTCGTAGTCTGTTAAGGCTTCAGGAACCAAATATCCTTTCCTTAGTAACTTTTTTGTAAGATTTCCTTTCTATGCAGGAGAATGTTTAAGAAAAAAGTTCCATTTGATGATACAATTAGAAGATTTGGGACTAATAGGAGGTCTATGTGTACTGTAGTAGGGCATTTACATATGGGACTATCCAACACATTTTTGTTGATACTAAAGTAGCCCATCAACTTTGAAACTAAATTGACAACCCATTGGGAGTTCAACATACTAACCGACCTATTCTTACAATCTTTAAAAAATGGTGGGGATTGATCTAAGGTAGATTTATGCACCTCAGTGTTGTTATCCAAGATTATTTAGCCTTCTTTTGGGGACTTCTTGTGAGCTTAATGTGTTAATAAGGATATAATTGAGAATATAAGTGTTTAGGTACTTAATTACAATGCTTAAGGTGTATTTCAAACAAGTTTGTACTTTAATTGGTCACTTAGAGTTCAAATGAGAAAACTAGTGTTACTAGCTTACGCTAGGTGTTTCTCTAGTTGATTTAGATGAATTATAATGTTTATAATGAGTTTATACTGGTATTACTATGTAATTATATTGGGAACAACTTTTTTTATAGTTTTCAAAGTTTAATAGAATCAAGCCAAGAGTCGAATAATATTTGAAGATCAAAATGGCAAAACTAGTTCTTAGCTTAAGCTTCTAGTTCGTCGTCGTGGATGTTGTGTTGTTTTGAGCTCTAATCCATGGTGTTTGATTCTATAGGATGATTGGTGATTTGATTATAATGATATATGGATGTTTAATAATATGCAAATCAAGTGGAAATAGCACCACAAGTCTTAAGATAGAAGGACAAATGCTTAAGAAAAGTTTAGACATAAAAAATGTTAATTCCAGTAAGGGTATGGGAATAACCCCGCGGTGCGACCCCTACTCCCATGGACTGACCCATATGGAGAGACCCCTACTCCAATTCACTGACCCACTTTGTGCAACCCCTACTTCCATGGACTAACCCTCACGGCGCGGGCCAAAATTTCCCCCTATAGATAGGGCACTTGAACTTGATGTTAAATACCTTGGACGGCTTTGAAACTTAGATAGGGTCTGTAAAACACTTTAATTAGGGTTTTTATTCTTTTACTTTAGTTTATTTATGGATTTTATCTTGTATTCATCCATGGTGATTACGATTATGTCCATGAGTGGCTAAAAGCCCCCTTTCCGGGGTTAAGGCCAAGAACATGATTACTATTGCTTTGAATCGATTTAGTTTTGATTTTCTATCACATTTGGTTGTTTATTTATCCTTTTTATAGATATTTTAAGGATTCACGACCTTTAGAATACACCTATTGTCATCTTGTGAGCTCGAGAGGAGGAACAAGAGAATAGAAATGGAGATAAATAGACTAAGGTTCTTATTCTTAAATAAAATAAGGGACTTTAATTAGCATCTAGGATAGAGATATACCTATATTTCTTATCTGGTTCACTACGGGATAAAATATAAATATGTTTAGCTTAGTTCTCACATCCTTGCTTAACAATATAGTTGTGGAGATAAGTTAGATAGGTGATTAAGGTTCGAGAGACCATGATCATAAAATCAACCCTGTAAATCAACAACCAGGATAAGCATTCCAACCAATGGATTCAATAGCTTAGTATGATTTTTTGTAGTGATTTAACCCCGGATTTCTCTTTACTGATTGTCCAAGCTCTTAATTTTCTGCATTGTTTAGTTTACAGTTGTAAGATCACTCAGAATCCTTTGCTCATCCATTAGATTCAAGGTGATTGGGAGACACGAGATTTAAAGCTAATACCATATCAACAATACTTGAAGGATTTATATCAATGGTTTGTGTCTGTAAAGTTTAGGCATATTCTAAGAATTCATAATGAGATTGCTGATGCTTTGGCCACTTTGTCTTTAATGCTCCAACACCCTGATAAGGCCTACATCGATCCGGTGCATATACAGAGTCGTGATCAACACGTTTATTATAATGCAGTTGAAGAAGAGCTTGATGGCAAACCTTGGTTATTTGATATCAAGCAGTACATCCAGTCAGGAGAATACCCAACACATGCCTCCAATGACCAAAAGAGGACTATTAGGCATTTAGCTAGTGGATTTTTCTTAAGTGGGGCAATCTTATGCAAGAGAACCCCGGATCTGGGACTTTTGAGGTATGTTGATGCAAAAGAAGCCTTGGCGATTATGGTTAAAATACACTCTAGAGTATGCGGACCGCATATGAACGGTTATGTCTTGTCAAAGAAGATACTTCAAACAGGTTATTATTAGCTTACTATGGAGAGGGATTCCATTCATTTTGTTCGAAAATGTCATCAATGTCAGGTACATGGTGATCTAATACGTTCTCCTCCCGCTGAATTGCACACAATGTCTGTTCTATGGCCTTTCGTAGCCTGGGGAATAGACGTGATTGGGCCGATTGAGCCGAAAGCATCAAATGGGCATAGATTCATTTTGCTGGCCATTGATTACTTCACAAAGTGGGTAGAAATAGTAACTTTCAAGTCAGTAACAAAAAAAGTGGTGGTAAATTTTATTCATGCCAACATTATTTGTAGGTTTGGAATTCCAAAGATGATCATTACAGACAATGCAGCCAATCTCAGTAGTCATTTGATGCAAAAAGTGTGTCAACATTTTAGGATTGCACATCAAAATTCCACTCCATATCATACAAAGGCTAATAGTGCTATGGAAGCTGTCAATAAAAATATCAAGAAGATACTGCGAAAAATGGTACAAAGGTCTAGACAATGGCATGAGAAGTTGCCATTTGCATTGCTAGGTTATCGCACTACTGTTCGCACTTCAACAGGGGCAACTCCATATTTATTAGTGTATGGGATAGAAGCAGTCATCCCTATAGAATTTGAAATTCTCTCTCTTCGAGTCATTGTGGAAGCAGAGATTGATGATGACGAGTGGGTCAAAACCCGACTAGAACAATTGAGTTTGATTGAGGAAAAAAGGCTCACGTTGGTATGTCATGGACAATTGTATCAGAAGAGAATGGCTTGAGCGTATAACAAAAAGGTATGACCCAGGCATTTTAAAGTAGGTCAGTTGGTATTGAAGCATATCCTTCCTCACCAGGTTGAAGCGAAAGTAAAGTTCTCACCAAACTGGCAAGGTCCTTTCATTGTGAAGAAAGTATTGCCAATGGAGCCTTATATTTGATAGATATTGAAGGCAAAAAGGTATAAATATCTATCAATGCTGACGCGGTCAAAAGATATTATGTATGATATTTTATCCTTTGTTGATTTTATTACATGTTTAGTACTTGCATTTTTGAAGATTGATATGATGAAGGCATTTCATTATGCTATCCAAACATTGTGTCATCCTTTGTTTACCCCATTTAAGCTTATTTTTATTTTTCTTTCATATCCCTCTTTTGGAATTAAAACAGAGTAAAAAGTAAAATGTTAAGAAAAGAAGAATAAAAGAAATGCAAATAATAATAATAATAATAATAATAATAATAATAATAATAATAATAGAAAAAAGGGAGAAGAGAAAATTAGATCAAAACTAAGAACAAACTGATAGAACTACGTGCAACCTGATTCTCCTCTCTTGGGAGTGAGATATGTAGGTTTCCCTATTCAGGGCTTGGTCCAACCAAATAAAGATTTTAGAGTCACCCAGTCAACAAAACTGGGGCATGAGTTAATGTGTTGTTTGAGTCGATTTCGAAAGTTGTAAGTCTCACCCCCACTTCAAGTGTCATTTGAACCTCTTTCCATTCTTTTCTAACCTTATCCAGAAGCCAAGTTACAACCAAACAAAGTCCTTCAGATCAATTTTTGATAATGTTAAGGCTAAGCATGCAATGGATATGATGATACATTGTGGGGTACTACTTGTCTTCCTCAACATAAGAAATCAGGAAAAAAATATAAAAAAATGAAAGAGTCTTATTGGTGAAAACCCTCGCAGGCACCATAAGGCGATGGTGAGTCGAGAGAAATAAAAATGAGAGATTCTTATTGGTGAAAACCCTTACGGGCACCATAAGGAGATGGGGAGTTGAGAGAAATAAAAATGAGAGAGTCTTATTGATGAAAACCCTCACGGGCATCATAAGGTAATGGCGAGCTTGAGAGAAAAGTGAAAAGGAAAGAGATTTGTTGGCGAAATTATTTTAAGATGGCATCAATTGAATGAGATATATGAGTCCAATGAGTTTGAAGAATCGCCTCAGCGGCAAAGGCACGAACTCAACAACAGATGGGAAGTTTGGATAGGAAGATCAGGCAGCTTAATCCAAAATGCATGTCATAGTCATTGGAGTTGGTTTCCATATTCAGATAAGTTTTTGTTTCTTTTTTTAATAAGGGACATTGCCCTTTTCTTTCGTTTACATGTTCATATTTTTGTCTCTTTTATGTCATTTATCAAAATAAAAGTCACCATCATTTCTTTACATTTTAAGTCAAGTCCATGTCGAAACGAGCGAGAAAGGATTTCAAAACTTTCTACCATTCTTTTCAATTGTATGAGGAAAAGCCAAGGACAACCGCATGAAATAAATAGGATCGTAATTCAAAACAAAGTAAAGGAAGTATGTCAACCGACAGGCTACTGTATTCATAGGAGTATTCAGATTTGAAAAGGGTGCATCTCAAAGTCATGGTAAAATGAAAATTCATTATTTGATTTAGAACTTATTTCCCTCAATCTGGATCTAGGTCAATGACGTGACAAGATAGGGGCAAGTTTCAGCGATCTGAAACAAAGGTGAAAGGAACAAGGTTGGAGCAGATGCCTGGGAAGCCAAGTGCTGCAAGCCACCACTAAGTTTTAAGTTGAAAAATTTTCTTTGTTGAAACGGGGGCAAATTCACTTCACTTAATTTAGTTACCATTGGAAAAACACATCCATAAGGATTTTACTTTCTGTTCAGGACCCTCTTGAAAAATGCGCTTTTACTTTCTGTTCAGGACCCTCCTAAAAAATGAGACTTTACTTTCTGTTCAGGACCCCCCTGGAAAATGGGACTTTACTTTCTGTTCATGACCCTCCTGGAAAATGGGATTTTACTTTCTGGTCAGGACCCTCCTGAAGAATGGGATTTTACTTAATGTTCAGGACCCTCCAGAAAAATGGAACTTTACTTTCTAGTCAGGACCTTCCTAAAAAATGGGATTTTACTTTCTGCTCAGGACCCTCCTAAAAAATAGAATTTTACTTTTTGTTCTGGACCCTCCTGAAAAATGGGATTTTACTTTCTGTCCAGGACCCTCCTGAAAAATGGGATTTTACTTTCTGTTCAGGACCCTCCTGGAAAATGAGATTTTACTTTCTGTTCAAGACTCTTCTGAAGAATGGGATTTTACTTAATGTTCAGGACCCTCCTGAAAAATAGGACTTTACTTTTTGTTTAGGACCCTCCTAAAAAATGGAATTTTACTTTCTGCTCAAGACCCTCCTGAAAAATGAAATTTTACTTTCTGTTCAAGACCCTTCTAAAAAATGGGATTTTACTTTCTGTCTAGGAACCTCCTGAAAAATAGGATTTTACTTTCTGTTCAGGACCCTCCTGGAAATGGGAATTTACATTATGTTTAGGACCCTCCTGAAAAATGGGAATTTACTTTCTATTCAGGACCCTCCTAAAAAATGGGACTTCACTTTTTGTTCAGGACCCTCTTGAAAAATGGGCTTTACTTTCTGCTCAGGACCCTCCTAGAAAATGAGAATTTACTTTATGTTTAGGGCCCTCCTGAAAAATGAAGCATTACTTTCAACAAAATGAATGAATGAAATCTCTCTTTATCATAATTTTCATTTGGGATGATTTCCATTTCTGCTTTGATTTTGGTTTCAGGTGCCTGCCTGAAGAATAGGGTGATAAAATTAAAAGTCAGGAGCCCACTTGAAGAAAAGGGTGATGAAATTGCAAGTCAGGAGCCCCCCTGAAGAACAGGGTGATGAAGTTGTAAGTCAGGAGCCCACCTGAAGAACAGGATGATGAAATGGCAAGTCAGGAGCTCGCCTGAAGAATAGGGTGATGAAACTTAAGTCAAGAGTCCAAAGGAGCTGCATAGATAGGATTTTTGTAATGTCATTTATGTTTTAACTTGTAATTTTTATTTTGATGTAATGACATAGTCAAAGACCGAAACCTCGATGGAACCTCACTCGACTCTCCAACTCGATATAGTCCACCTCCTTCCAATCCTTTGAGACGCATGTCAATTGATTCCTTCATAACTTGGGTAGGTAGGATGTCCTAAGTCAAGATCCGGTTGCTCTTCTTCCTTTTGTTTCTTTCCTTAAAAATGGTCGGGTCAAAATTTGGTCTTGTTGTCTACTTCTTTGTTTAAAAATACTTCGTGTTTACAATCAAAGGGGGAATGATGTACACACCTAATTTTGTCCCTCCAATAATTTAGTTTTCTCATTTTTACCTTATCCTACCGTGTACCCTCAACCATGTAATAATCTCTCCACAAAATGACAAAAATAACAACCCCCTAGATAATTTTATCTCATCCTAACAACCTGTCCAATCAAAATAAACCACATTATACCCTACCTTTACTCTTACCTCACTACCCCACCTACCCACCTAACCCCTAACCCTATATGACCTCACCCTATTCACGTTGCTTTTTCATGGACATTTTGTTTTGGGATAGAGGGGGACTAATCTTCTTGGCTGAGAACACTCACAGCACACCTGAAGGGAAAAATTCCCTTTCTTCTCCACAAACTAAACTTAAATTCACACACAACAAATGAAAAAATCAACCCACCTTGAATCTCCCTTCATCATCGATAGACTTGCACACACAGTGAGAAAAAAAAAGGTGAGTATGAGAGCTAATCGAAGATTGAACGGGAAATAGATTAAGGACTGAAAACAGAGGAGAATTGGTCGGAGTGAGAAAAATTAGAGAGATTTGAGGGAGATTTGCGCGAGAGAGAAAATTAAGAGGTGGGGAGTTAATGTTCCAGCAAAATTCTCATCGGAAAATGCCTTCTTCGGCCGGAAAAAACTTAAAATCGACCCTTCTGGTGAAGCTGACAGTCCCATCCCATCCCAAAAACACTAAAACAGCAACAAAAAATATCTAATTAATCAAGCCATCCTCTGTTTCTTCTATTTTCGGACCAAAATCCCATATCTTCGTCTTGATCTTCGCCAATTGAATTGTGGCTTGTCGATGTCTAGAGTTGCAAGATTTGGGGTCGATTTTGGTGTTGTTGAGGTTCTGCTCATTGGTCAAGGTTTAATTCAAGGATTCGGAATGCAAATTTATTCTTTTCATCCAAATAATATTTGAATCAAAAATGCTTTTGAGGTCCACACTTCATCTCTATTCCTTTAATTTTATATGATTATGAAGGTGTTTTGATGTGTTTGTTCTATTGGTTGATTTGTTACTTGATATATGTTATGTTGAATGGTTGACTTTGAATGGCACAAATTAGATGAAAATGATATCTGGTTGAATAATTAAAATTGGTGATTGAATGCTAAAATCGGGGGTTGAGAATGAATTTGGTGGGGGGAGGAATTGAGAATTGAATAAAGTGAATATTGTGGTATTTTAATTCATTGTTGATGTTGAATTTTGATAGTATCATGTTTTATACCGAGGATTGGTAGGTAAATCATAGGTTCTGGGTAGGCAACGTTTATGACTCATGGTTTTTTGTTTGAAATTTTGTTAAATGATTTGATTTTCTTGCATTGAAAATTTGTATTCATTTCGCTGGGGAATGCCTCGAGGTCTTTTGTACTTCTTTATCGGGGAATGCCCCAACGTATCATCTACACAAAGGAGGTTTGTGATGAAGGCCCAAGGCATCGGGTAAAGTGTTGGAGTGTAGTTTAAGATTTGTTTAGGATAGGATTTACATTTTCATAATTTTTCTATTTTGGACTGTATAATTGGACTGAACACTATATTTTTAGATTCGTTTTGTGTCGTGTGTTTGATTGATTTTTTATGTGTTTCGTGTGGTTTATACATTTGTAATGTCAAATTAGCCGATATGCTCCACCAAACGACCGTGGTCAAACCACAGGATCGAGGGGTGCCTAACACCTTCCTCTTGGTCAGCAGAATTCCTTAGCTAGAATCTCTGTTCGCAGATCAGTTTTAGAGTCAAAAACATTTTGAAAAAGAATTTCCAAAGGTGACTTGGCACACTCGATTTATGCCAAGTGGCAACTCTGAGTTTTGAATATAAATAATCCTTTTTTCAGAATAAATCATTTTCTTTTGTCACTTAATAATAAAAACCCTTTCGAACCTTAAACCATATCTTTTTGGTTGAAAAGGGGGTGTGACAATATTCAGCTTTTTATAAGGCCACTATGTTACTTGGTAAGACCACGTACACTTCCATGTGCGCTTGGGCGCAACAGGGATGGTAAATATTCTAACAACATTTATAAATTGATTTTACAATCACTCCTATTTACATCTGTTAGGAGCTGTGGAACCAAAGATATTTCTTTAAATATGGTAATCAAAGGAAGATGGTCATAGACAAGATGAAACATAAAAGGTTTTGGAGAATCAAGCTTTCCTTAAGCAAGATCTACCCTCCCATTATAGAGACCCATCACTGGAAGCAAATATGTAATATAGTGGACAAATTAAAGCCCGCACGAAAATTATGGAAATTTATTTAGGAAAAACCATCTTTTGGAAGATTTAACTTGAACACTGATGGTAGTTATCGAATAGAGAATGGGACGCCATGTATTGGTGGGATTGTGAGAGATTGTCATGGAGATTTAGTCCCGACCTTTTCGTTATTCGTTCAATGCAACAGTAACAACACTACAGAAGCTTTTGCTGCTGAATTTGGACTGAGATGGTGTCATCATCATGGTTGTAGTAATTTTATTCTTGAAACCAACTCCATAATAATTGCCAACATGATTACAGAACAGGATTCTAGTAAGGTCGTAACACCCCTCTTTTTTTGGCAAGACCTTGAAGCGTCATTCCTACGTGTGTGAACTTTAATCTCATGATTTTTATGTTAATACATGTTTCATGATCATTATCTTAGTATTTGACGTGCTTTCAAAGTGAAAAATGTACATAGGAATCACCTGGAATAAAGTTGAGCTAAGATCCTTTAATTCGTCCAAAGTTTGGAATTCAATTCTACAAGGGTCTACTTTGAATGTATATAACTTTTGGTATATGTAGAATTTTGCATCTTAAGACCCACCAAATTGTGTATAATTGAGTCAGCTCTCCAACGATACTAATTTTACCTTAATCTGATATCCGAGATAAAATTTATAGCCATTTTCGTGAAAGAGGTAGTGAGGGCACGCGATTAGCCTGCAGCGCATGCTCCATCGCCCGCCCCTATTTTACAGCTTTTGGTTCTGCATTTTTAAGGGTAAATGGATCATTTTCCCCCACCCAAATTTGTCCATAGCACATAATTAAAGCTCTCAAGGAGCATTATTGGCCCTTTATTCATAATTTCTCTCCAAGAAAGCCTTCCTCTCCAAGAACAAAACCTAACCTCCTCCCAAGAACTTCAACTTCAAGTTACATTCTCTTCAAGATAAACAAGAATTTAAGTTCTCTAGTCCAAGAATTCCAAGAAAAGCTTTCAAGATCATCTCCAAGGCTTTCAAGGTCAAGATTTCTCCATTAAATAAAGCCTATTAAGGTATGTGGGGTTATGAACAAGGGTCTCATTTAACCCTTGTTCCCAAGTTACATAATTTTACGATTTTATTTACTTGTTTTTAAGTAGGGTTTATACCCAAGAATATATATTCTTGAAGCATGTGATTATCATTAGAATTAAAGCTTTGAGTATATCAAGAGTTACTTATGTTTTTGTTTTAACTTATGAGATTTATATTATGCATGAGATTGCACTATCTTGACTTAATATTGTTAAAGTATTTCAATATTGTTATTGAGCATGAAGTTTTGTTATGAATTGACATGAGTTTAAAGCATGGGTTTTAAGCCCTAAGTTTAAGTGTTGAGATTTCAAGAAGAACATGCTCTTAAGTTTTATTTGATAAGTTTATACCAAGAATGAGTTTGAGATTTCAAGAAGACTATGGTCTTAAGCTTCTTTGATAGTTTTATACCAACATTTAAAGAAAGATGGCTCTTTTGATCCTAAGCTAAGATACGGAATCCATATTTATTCATTTTGATTACAGTTTAAAACAAAGAGAAGCATAAATAGTTTTCATTATAAAATCCTTATGATAAGTTAAGGTAGATTTCCTAAAGTATGGGCATAAAGTAACAAGGAAGCAGTATTTAGCACCGAGTTGGGTATACGTCCAAAGTAATATTCTCCAGAACTACGTGTCACCGTAGGTTTAAAATCCCAATATGGGTTAAGTATAGTGATCACTTAAGTTAAGGTCTTATTCCGATGGCAAGGGTAGGACAGCTTTCTCCAACGTGACCTCTCCCTATTATGTGTAAGACGTTGTTGGACTTCATGATAGCTCACATGTTGTATGTCGGTTAGAAGAAACTCCCTAAGAAATAATAAAGTAAAACTTTTAGAAAGTAAGTGTTATGGCTCACAAAGATTGTATTTATGATTTATTACTCATGTTTATGATTTTACAACTTTTGTTTTATTCAAGCCCAAGGTGAGTCATTTACACTTAGCATGAAACTTTTAAAGGGTTATATATACGATAAGTTATTGTTTTTAATTATGCATTCACCCCCAAATACTTGGTAAATTCTAGAAGTACTGATACACATATATATCTATGTACTACAATGTCTCATAATGTAGGTACAAGTTGTAGCGCACACCTCACAATCAGACAGTTTGCAGTTTCTAGTCAGTAGGTAATGAGTCCTTCTGAGTTGAGGGCTCCAGTCAATCATAGTTCAAGTAGCATCTTGTTTTCTTTATTTAGGCGTATTGATTCAAGATAGCTGGGGTCATGTATTGGCTACCTATTCATAGACAGTTAGTAGAGTTGATGTATTTGATTCCAGTTTTATTTTGTATAACTAGAGTTGTAATCATTTTAATAGTTTTGTTTTGAAGATGTTCAGCTAAAGACTTTTCTTCCATTTATTTCTTCAAGATTAATGTATCTTATTTAGTTGCTCATGAGTTATGCCAGTATAGGTGTTATATTGGGATCACTTGTGGTCCTAAGCACCGTGTGACGTCCAGGGAATAGTCTCGGGGCGTTACTAAGGTGAAGATGAAGAGTATCACTTATAGGTTGATAAAGTTCAAGAATATAACCAGCTACCAAGTACAGCAGTGCAACACTGCTACAAGAAATGCAATTGAGTTGCATTTAGTTTGGCTAAATTAGCCTTGACTTCTCTCAACAATGGCATTATCTATTCCTTTTTTTACTTGCCCACTGATATGGATCTAGATATGAAGATGGAAATTACCTAAGAAATTAAAAGAAAACCGATTCAAGAAAGAAAAGATAGATAAATTGACATAAGAAACTACAATGAATTGAGAACCAGTGAGTGTATCAAAATCGAAGACCTCTAAAACTCGTAGAATCGAACAACAATTTCTTACATGAACCAAGAGGGAATCAATACCCTTAAACCCTCGTTCTAAGAAAACATTCAACCCTAGTTTCACCAACACTCTTTCAAGAGCAATGTTTATTCAATATCAAAGATAAGCTAAGGAAGAAAAATGACTTACGCGATCCATTTATAGTCTTAGACTAAACTATTACAATGGGACCAAAAGTGACCCATAAACAAAGTAGAATAAAATAGAAACAAGCCCAACACACAAAGGCCCATATGTCTTGGTGGGACAGACCATGTGTTCTATCTTTGGCCTTCATAATCATTCTTCATCACTTGGAATCATTGGTAGGCATCAAAGCAAGACCCTAAGCAACTTTCCATGCATAGAATTGCTCTATGATGTGCTCAAAATGGTCTCTCAAGGTGACCAAGGCTTGAGTATTTATTTGTTAGCCTCGAATGATGTCATCAAAAGCTATGATGGTCATTTGGCTTGTATTACCCTCCCCTTCTTGAAAAGGATTCGGCCTCTAATCCAAACCTTTTAAGACCAAAGAAAGGACAAACAAGCACAACATCTTCATGGCATGAGGGTTAGGGTTAGTTTAATAAATAACATCATCATGCCAAGGTGGTACATACCTGAAATATAACCACGAATACTTTGTGTTAATCACGAAAATCTTAGTACAAATATCACAAAGGGAGTGGCTATGTGTAATACCCCGTATGTTTCTAAGCTAGGAAGTTAACCAGTTTTCCTACGTATGAAACCTTCGATCCTGTGATTCGTATTTTATTGCATGACTTAAAATGAGTATCCTAGCAATAAGATAGCTTATGATGTGTTAATCATGCTCATATGAGTCACTTAGAGTAATGCAAGTTAATAGCTTTTGAATTCAACAAGTTTTCATGTGTGATTCCGCAAGAGTAACCTTTGAACGAGGATAACTTGATTGATATGTGATATTTTGGCAGATTTAGACCCACCAAATTATAGAGAATCGAATTAGCTTTCCAAGAATACAAATTTACCAAAATTCGACACCCAAACATAAAGTTATGGCCTTGCAAAGAGGAGTGCAATGCCTAACAAACCGCACATGGCTACTGGACCAAGTGTGCAATGGCATGTGCAGCACACAACCTCAATTGTCCAATAGCATGTACGACGCACACCTCAACTTGTACGATAGGATATGTGGCGCACATCTTAGCATGTGCGGTGACGTGTGCGACACACACTTATGATTTCAGCCATGAAAATACTTAGTTTTTGAGTTATTTTGAGGATAATTAAGTCTTTTAACACTCCTTACATGTCCCTAAACTTAACCTTATGAAACTTATAGCTTTTAAACACATTACAACCCTATTAACATCTCAAATTTCATTATCCAAGAGCACAATAGGAGAAACATAACTAGGGTTACACAATCAAGCTTGAAGATCCAATTTCAAGGAAACTCCTTCGTCAATCATCAAGAATCTTCCTTCTATGGTATCCGTAGCGTTCATCTATGGATCCAATCCATTTATAGATCTCAAGAACCATATTTTAAATACTATTTTGTGAACTTTTTGTGGTGATATGAGTATGTACATGTTGATGATTGTTGTTTAAGTTCCAAGATGATATCTAGAGGTGTTTTCATGGAATATATATGCTTGTTAGTTGAAAACTATGAACTTTAGGTGGTGTAAAATGGTACAAGTTATGAAATACACCTATGCCTTAAAGAATGCATGCAAGGTGTTCGATAAAATGCTTAGGATGCTAGAAATTCATGTTTATATGGTTCCATGATGTCTAAATGACAAGTCCATGTTAGTTATATACTTTAATATGAATTCCATGCTTTTCATGTGTTGCTATTGTTGTGGTATGAAGCATGTATGATAATAGAGATATACAATATACACATGAAATATAGATATGCACTCCCTACCATACTTAATATGTTGAGGAACTACATGATGTATAATATCACCTATTGATGATAATGTGAATTGTGGACTCCGATCTTATGATCAAGTCAGTTATGTTGTGTCAATTTCCTTCCATCGAGTCATGGGGGTATTCGTACCCAAAAACTATAGTTGTGTGCCTAGAGTCATGTTATGTTTCACGATATACAAAATCAAGCCATGATTCGGTAGAATTCAGTCAGTCATGTGACTCAGGAAATCTTATGGTCTCAGTCAGTTATCAGATATCAATAGTATTCTGTTAGTCAACAAAATTTAGTAAGTTCCACTCATGAATAGTCAGTTAAATCATGTTCAGTCTCTTTAGATGGGAGTAGAAGTTAGCATCGAGTGAACCCAAGGATGGGAACTCACCTGTATATAAGGGTGTGATTCTTAGCAGTAATCCTTGTGTTCCAGAACTATGTAGCCAGCATAGGTTGAGACATCGCAGCCTATTATATGAGGGTAGATGAGGTGGCTTAACCTGTTATTTAAGGGTTCCCACTATTCTCACTAGATTTACCTATTATATGAGGGTTGCTCACATGTTGTCCTTACCAGTAGCGCGGTATTGACACCCTTCCAATCAGGGCAGAGATTGGACCCCCAGCTTAGCCATAATGGCACATATGGGGCATGTCGGTTAAATAACTACCTCCCACAGTTTCAAACTTAGTCTCAGTAAAAAAACTCAGATAGTTCTTCAAATATCAGTATACCAGGACTGTCAGATACAGTCAAATTCAATTATAGTGCAGAACTCAGATAGTTCCATCAGATTTAAGACTGTCAGATACAGTCGTCCACGTTATCAGAACTACAGTTTCAGCCATGTCATTTATCAGTAAACCATGTATTAGCGTACAGATCTAGCGTTTACGCACTAACGATCTCAGTTACTATGTATGTATGTTTACACTCTCACGTTCATATCAGTCAATCAGTTAGTATTGTTCATGCATGTAAACCCTTTTCCATTAGCCTACCTCACTCGTACACTCAGTACTCCAGTTGTACTGACGCATTTGCGCTACGGTACTTTCTTTCATATTACACCATAGGTTCAGAGACACGAGCTCCAGATCAGCAGTAGCATCCAGCCGCAGAGTTGTAGTGAGTCCTCATCCATTCGAGAGCGATATTATTTTATTTTATTTATTATTTCAGCCCAGTTTTGTTAAACAGAGTTAGTTGGAGACATGTTCCTTCAACTCCTTATTCAGACGGTACTTAGAGGCTTTCAGATTTAGTATTCAGATTTAGTTCAGATTTGATTTAGTTTTCAGTTGTTTTGGGTATCGTTCACCCATATGGATATTATGTTTTGACAGATTTTTATTCAATTGAACCTTATGGCCTAAATGTTCATGTTTTCCGCACTATTACGTTATATATATTGTAGTGTATAGGTATAGATATCAGTCATGGGTTAGCTTGTGGTCCCTTGGGGTCATAAGCACCGTGTAGCATTCTAGCCCAGATAATCGGGGCGTTACACTATGACAATCACCAAGAAATAACAAAGCTACAAATGTAATAATGGCATCAACAATCTCCAACCATAAAAATATCTTCCTCTTAAGAGCTATAAGACAAGATTGCTTCATCATCTCTTTAGAAGACCACACCAAGAGTGGTGGTACCAATGGTTCATACATCCATAAAGTTTTTATAGGGTCAAGGATATGAGTATTCCTTATGCATTATTACTCACCCAAGTGGAACATCCAAGAAACTTCCTACCTCCAAATAAAGCACGTCCAAGACTAGCATGGACTTCATCATAAGCAAAGAAGTAGCATAGAAAGGAATTAAACGTGAAAGTCTCCTCCAAGGTGCTATTATCAAAAGGAATACCATTGGCCACAAGATTTTAAGCACACAATGCACTCAAGGATGGAGTCAAATATTTTAGGCACACTATGATTCTTTCTTTTAGGCAATTCAGGCCAACATATGATGTAGATTCAGTAAAATTATGAATATCATTATATGTATAAAGATAATGGAGAAAGGTACTAAGGACACTATTCTTATCAAAGTTGTATTCACAAGTAAGAACTCACAAACAGAGAAAGAGACATTGCAAGGTTTAGTTCTTAAGCCATGCTATTCTTTATTTGGTCAAGGTTTAGTTCTCTTTCCCTTTTCTCAACTTTCTTCTCCTTCACTACTTCCCTACCATTTTCCTCTACATGGATGGGTTGGTTTTGGTTAAGTGGATCTTGGAATGGGAGAATTAGATTTGGTGAAGGTTGAGGCATTTGGTTAAGTGGAGATTGGAATAAAGGAATTAGGTTTGGTGTAAATTGGGGCATTTGGTTTATAAGTTCTTCTTGTTAGATTTGATTGAATTGAGAATGAAGTGGTCTAGTAGGTTTTCGGCTTTGAGGATAAGGGGTATTTCAGGTGGTGAGATTTTGTGGAGGTCTTGGTAGGTTAAATATTTGGTGAAAGATTTATGGGGTAATAGTAGTGAAAGTGTTTTGAGCATGTCCACTTGGAGAAACATGGTAGTTTTGAGAAGTGGAGGGACAGGAGTTCCTTTGCCTTTCTATGCGATCCAACCTTCCTCTCATGGTAGACACACCCATTTGTATTCTTTCCATGCTACGGTAGAGATATTCAATAGTGGCCAAGATAGTATTAGTAGAGTTTTTATCCATGGTACCTAAGAAAAAAAACACCTATAAAACAGCAAACACGTTAGTTCAAAAAGAAGGTATCCTCACAACTCTACACACCTTGTTTGCCTCACACTTAGATTCACAAGTGTTGAATATTTGCTTATAATCCATGAGAACTTGAGGGATGATATCTACTCTTGCCTGGAATGGATTTTTGTTTGAGTGACTCAAAGAAATCTCATACGGACTTGAGTCAAGAAGCTACAATGAATCAAAAATGAATAAAAGCACACAAAGAAAAATGACATGAAAAAACTGGATTCTAAACTAATTCACAGCTAAGTAGGTGATTACTAGTTGTTAATTAGCATTAGGATCTAGAAATAAACCAAGGAATCAAATAAAAGAAACTTAAAATCTAAATTTGAGCTTTAAGGTAATTGGATGGTTGAGTGATGTGGCTACCTCACAATTGATGTTGAATGTTGATATGGTTTTGGAGATTTCTTGTTTCCAATTTGAATTTCAATCAATCTTCAACTTGGAGGTGCTATAATTGGCTTTGGAAGGGAAAAAATACAAGAATTGGAGCCTTTCAATTGATCCTTCAAACTCAAGAGAGTTTGAATTTTCTTGCGCCCCCCTCCTCCCTTGTACTTTCCTTTGTCTTCTTCTTTGAGAATATTCCCTTTTTTATACTTTTTGTTTTTTCTTTCTTTGAAAAACTTGGAATATCCTTGGAATATTCTTTGAGAAAAATAAGTTTCACACCTTTTCTCACCTATTTTTTGGATCAAACGACCACTTTTTGAATGTTCTTCCTCAACAATATATGAAGATGATGAAGAACACCAAGAACATTCAAAGTTGACCCTTAAGCTTATGACCTTGGAATTTGATGATTTTTTATTTCCCAAGCTCACGTTGCACTCCCAATCACATCCAACACATTTTCAAGTCCAAAACATCAAGTACAACCTTCCAAATTTGAGATCCCACCTTCAAGTTTCTTTAACTCAAGCTCAACAGTGGCGGATGACTCAAAACAACTTGAAATAAGCTCAAATTTGAGAGCTAGACTCTATTAGTGTTAGGGAACAAGGATCTAACACTAGAAACAAAAGACAAAAAAAAACAAGACCTAAACTCTCGGACTAGGGTAAATACTAAAACAATTTTTTTTAATTTTTTTTTGTAATTTTCGAGATAGCAAACCCAAGATTGATTTCGTAGGAACGAAATCAAGCTCGGCTCTGATACCAAATGATAAGGATCTAGATATCAATATGGAAATTACCTAAGAAAACAAAAGAAAATCGATGCAAGATAGAAAAGATAGATAAATTGACATAAGAAACTGCAATGAATTAAGAACCAATGAGTGTATCAAAGTCGAAGACCTCTAAAACTCATAGAATCGAACACAAATTTCTTACGTGGGCCAACAGGAAATCAATACCCTCAGAACCCCCGTTTCTAAGCAAAGATTCAACCCTAGTTTCACCAACACTCGTTCAAGAGCAATGTTCATTCAATATCAAAGATAAGCTAAGGAATAAAAATAACCTAGGCTATCTATTTATATTCTTAGGCTAAACTATTACAATGGGTCCAAAAGTGGCCCACAAACCAAGTGGAATAAAATAGAAACAACCCCAACACGCAAGGGCCCATGTCTTAGTGGGACGGACCATGTGTGTCATCTTTGGCCTTCACAATCGTTCTTCATCACTTGGAATCCGTTGGTAGGCATCAAAGCAAGCCCCTAAGAAACCTTCCATACATTGAATTGCTCTATGGTGTACTCAAAACGGATCCTCGAGGTGACCAAGGTTTGAGTCTTCATGTGTTGGCCTCGAATAATGTCATCAAAAGCTATGATGGTCATTTGGCTAGTATCACCCACGGATTCGAACGGCCCTTTTCAACTTGATAAGTGACAAATGCCTAGAATAAGAACTAAATTTGACAAAGGTAACTTTCATATTAGTTAGGCTAGTTGGGCGATGTGATCTCCCAATAACTGTTTCATATTGAGGTCACATTTAGCCCCCTCTCCGAATTTTTTTACTAATAGAAAACAGCCTAGAGAGAGACTGGGAAAATTTATCTAAAGAAAAATTGAAAGTTTTCTCTTTGTTGTCCAGGTCCTTTAATCCCAAATCTTGTTTTACCAAAAAAAAAATATTAGTCTACCTAGCTTTGTAGAACTTTTTGTGGACAAGATTCAAAACCTTTATGGTTAAAATAAATAGAAAATAAAAATATGATTGGTATGGAAGAAACTATTTTTTGAAAATTATTTTTAATTTTTTTATTTTTAGCTTGTCAAAATATTTTAGAAATTTTTTTCTCTGTAAAACAAGTTTACTAAGGCTAAAGAGAGTGAATTTTTTCTATAAAAATAAAAATAAAAAAGTTATTTAATTAATACTTCACTCTTAGGGGTAGTTTGGTAGAGTGTATTGGAAAGTTAATACATGTATTAGTTTAATGAGTATTACTAATACCTTGTTTGGTATATTTCTTTGCCCTATGTATAACTAATGTTTGCATTAGTCATACACTTGATTGTGTATTGAGGTGTGTATTACTAATACCTCAAAATTCATGGTATTAGCAATGCAATGGACCCAATGCTTGCATTAACATGATTAAAGACATTATTTTCTCTCAAAAGATATTTTCGCATCCTTTCCAATATATATATGGTGGGTATTGTGTAAAAAAAAATTATTTCTTTAGAAATTATGTAATTCATGTTATTTTTAATATATCAAACCAAACACTACATAAGAAAAATACAAGTATAACTAATGCAAGCATAGCTAATACAAACATTACTAATACAAGCATTACTAATACACCATATTTTGCATTATTCTTATACAATCTACCAAACGACCTCTTATTGTTTCTCTCCGAGTGTAACACCCCATTCTCATCCCCTGCCTACCAACGCACGTCCCATCCTACCCCCAGCCCTCACCGTCTACTATTCTATTCTTATTTCCATGCTCCCATTCTCGCATATTTATCTAAACTAGTTAAATCACACTTGTCTTGCATGTGTAACGTTTATTCAAACAAAATTAAATACTTTTATCTATGCGGAGATTTTTTATTAAGTATAAAAGTTTAAATAACTTTTCAAATATTCTTTACTTTAATACAATAATGTAAACATAAAGATATATTTTAGTGTAAGCACATATATATTTTACCACAGAAGTTCTAAATTGTTAATCATTACTTTTGCTCTTTTTCGGCTAAGAGAGACGCATCAATTTGAACCATATTTATGGTATGATTTTTTTATTTATTTAAAATGTTTTCTTGTTTTTAAAGTCAAGGTACAATTATTTTTTTCTATATTTAAAATCTTACCTTATTTTTAAAGTCAAATTTTTACAAAATCATTTTCATTCTTATTACGTACTTAAAACTTTTAAAAATTTGATACTTCTTAAATTTTTCTTATTCTAACGCTTTTATATTTATTTCTAGATTTTTCAAATCTTCTTAAAATCAAACTTAATTGATTTAGAATTCGTAACCTAATGAAAAAAAAGTATTACTTGTCATAAATAAATATATTTAATTAATTTTCAACTCTTAAATATTAGGAAAAAATAGTGAAAAGACAATTTTGTCTGAAGCAAAGACTTTTAATGAAGGACAAAAAGTTTAAACGATATTTTTAAGATTTTTCACACTTTAAATATATTATAAATAAATATCAAAAATATAAAATAGATTACAAATATAGATATATGAGCGTGAATAAAACGCTTACCTTATTTTACAAAAAATACTACAAGGAAAAAAAGTTTGACTTAAATATGAACTTCGTATTTAATAAGTCGTCAGTCTTTGTCTCAAGTTTGTCAAAAATTTATCATTTTTCAACACCTGAAAAGAAAGATAAAATAGATATTCATGATCAATAAACTCAATGTAATAAAAAAGGATATCCGAAATTTATAAAAATAATAAAGTTACATTGAAAATTCAATAACGGAAGTTACTTACATACATAAAAAATATTTTGTTATTCTTGATCAATAAAACCAATGTAGAAAAAAAAAATTGAAACCTAAAATTTAAATCAAAAAATTAAGTTATGCACAAACATAAAAGAACGATTTGTTATTTATGATCGATAAAACTGATATAATAGAAAAAAAATTGAAAGCTAGAAACCACACAATTACTCAATCATGAAAGCATGTTATTTATGATCAATAACACCAATGTAAGAGAATAGGATATCTGAAACCTATAGAAACAACAAAATTATGTTGGAAATTCAATAATGAGAGTCACTCACAAACATAAAAAGTTGTTTTGATATTCTTGATTGATAAAATCAATGTAATAGAAAAGAAAATTTGAAAGCTGAAAATTAAATAAAAAATTTATATTAAATACTTAATAAAATAAGTTATATATGTTATTTATGATTAATATAACACATAATAGATTATAACATAGAAGATAGAGAATCACATTCAGATATAATTTTTAATAGAAAAATAGTACTCCCTTTGTTTCAAAAAGAATGACCTACTTTGACTTGACACAAAATTTAAGAAAATAAAGAAGACTTTTGAATCTTGTGGCCTTAAATTAAAGTAGTGTCGAATATACCAAAATGTCTTTTAATCTTGTGGTCATAAACATGTCATGTAGAAAATTGAAATTAAAGTATTGCCCAAAAAGGAAAAGGATCATTCTTTTTGAAACGCACTAAAAACAAAAGTAGGTCATTCATTTTGAAACGGAGGAAGTATAATTTTTGGAAGAAAATAGTCCCTCCGTTTCAAAAAGAATGATCTACTTTCTTTTTTAGTCCGTTTAAAAAAGAATGACCCTTTTTCCTTTTTGGTAATACTTTAATTTCAACTTTTCACACGGCATGTTTAGGACCACAAGATTAAAGAGCATTTTGGTACATTTGGCACAACTTTAATTTAAGGCCACAAGATTCAAAAGTCTTCTTTATTTTCTTAAAATTTGTGACAAGTCAAAGCAAGTCATTCTTTTTTAAACGGATGGAGTAGTATAATTTCAGGACCTATCTAATAGAATACTTGACTATGGAATTTTGATAGCCACTCATCACTTTCCTATGCAGCTTCCACTATCCTCACTCAAGAATTCAAGGACCGTCACAATATTTGTTGGCAACTCGTGTTTCAATTGTTGCAGGCAGAATGATTGGCCTTATGAACATTATAGCAAAAGGTTAAGGAAGAATTGATGTTAGTCTCTATTCCAAGTATCATTCAAAATCACATATATAAAATATAAAAATTGAATCACAATAAAAAGATGCAGACAAATATATCAACCAGCATGCAATATAAGAAAATATGATACTAAAAGAGAGAAATTTGTTATCACCTCGAAAATAATTTGTGCAGAAATATTTTCTTAATATGGTATGAGCACAATTTTATTCTTTATATAGGTAAAATTTGCTTCAATGCTATTGTCCAATTGAAAATAGAATAGAATTATAGACTCCTAATTTATCATAAGATAAACTCTTATCATATATTTATGACTTCTAATTTCTTGAATTATATAATAAATTTTTAAAAAAAATAGTGAAAAGACAATTTTGTTTATAGCAAAGACTTTTAATGAAGGGCAAAAATCTCAAACGACATTTCTAAGGCCCTTCACACTTTTAATATACTAGTTTAGGTGTACGCGCCTTGCGCGTGTACCTTACTTTATTGAGTTCAAATGTTATACTAAATAAGATATTTATTTAAATAATGAATATAAATACAATAATTAAATTCAACATCTTTTGAAGAATTTATTTAATTAAACGTACTCTTTCCCAAAAAAATAACCCAATTGATATTCATCTACCACTTGTAAACTGCAACAAAACAATATGATGATAGAGACATCAAAACAATATAATTAAATCTAACCTTTACACAAAAATTTCCTCAAAGCCGTCTGACACTCATCTACCACCCATAAACTCTAACAAAATAATACGACAATAGAGATATCAAAATAATACAACTAAATTTTACCTTTACACAAGGAAAATATCAAAACAGAGAAATAAAAATAATAGAAGTAAACCTCACCTTTAGCTAAAAAAATTTCCTCAAAGTCGACCGACATTCATCTACCACCTGTAAATTCATCAATGACCTATAAATTACAACAAAATAATATAATAGCGATCACAAAACTTCAATTTTGATGAAAATAATTCTTGTCTAAGCGGAAATTTTGGCACTAAAGAATGACTTGGATGAAAACAAAGAATATATATATATATATATATATATATATATACACACACACGCACACGTTGAATTCTATTATGTTGACAAAATAGTGAAGAAGTTGAGAGTTAGAAAATTAAGCATCCACCAATCTAGACATGCAACTGAATCAAGTTAGATGAGCGTCAATCATATTTTCCCAATAAGTAAATCAGTTTCTTCTTTAGTTTAACATGCATCTCAATATTTTTAAAAGTATTTCCTTAATATAATCCTATTTGAGGAGTATTTTTCTATCATATTTTAGGGATATCTTTCTAATTGATCAGTACAAAGGAAAATATTAATAAATTCTCCTGCCATATATTTTAGGAGTCTAATATATTTTAGGAGTTTAGTTAATATAATAAAAATAATTAAATAATAAATTAAAAAAATAGTGAAAAGACAGTTTTGTCTAAAGGGGAGTCTTTTAATGAAGGACAAAAATTTCAAATCACTTTTCTAAAGGTCTTCACAATTTTAATACATTATAGATTATAGATTATAGATTATAGATATAGATTATAAATTATAGATTATAGATATAGATTGATTATTAATAAATCGATTATCATATAATATTTTAATTTGCTTATCAAATAGTATAAAAATAATTAGAGAAATCACTTATTTTCTAACTAATATTTCTAATTTTTCACACCAAAAAACACACCTTTAGATAAAATTACTTCTTAAGAATTTACGTTATACTACAATATCTTAAACCAAGAACAGAACAAAGTACTCCTAGTTAACCGGCCAATTTTGTTTCTAATTGGACAAAAAGGAAATATAGAAGACAATTTAAAAATATTAATCAAATTATAATTGCCCCAGCTTTTGTGCAAAATAGTTGAGATTTAATTAAATAAACACAAAGCAAGATAAAACTACTCTCTTAAGAATTTAACTAGTGAACAGATTCGCGCTTCGCACGATAATCAAGAACTGATTGAATTTATATACTCTAAATAATATTTTTTTATAATGGTAAAGTTATGAGAAACTATACATTTAAATGAAGATGAGCTGTTGAGAAGAAGGATACACAGATTTTTTACTTCTTATTCAAATTTAAATATTTATAAATATTACTCAATTGTTATAAATGATACAGTAATATTTATTTAGTAATAGAGAATTTACATAAATCCTTATCTTATCCATTTTTATTTAGTTGTTCATAAATAAAACGTTAATTATGTAAATAAAAATATTTATAATTACTATACTAAGTAACCTCTATACATAAATAAAAAAAGAATTGTCTTATATAAATCCTCTCTTCTACTATTATTAGAAATTTACTTAAGTCCTTTCATCTTATCCGTTATTATTTAATTATTTTTTCATAAATAAGGTATTAATTATGCAATAAATAACATTTATAGATACTGTAATCTCAAGTCTCTAGTAAGCATTATAGTACATAATGAAAGAGTTGCATGAGTCCTCTCATTTTCTACTTTTATTATCATAATAATTTATTAATACTTATGTTTGATAACTTTTGAGGTGTTTAAATAAGGTGAACAAAATAAAAATAAAATAGATTATCATATAATGTTATGGTCTATCACTTTTTTTTTGTCTAATAGTTGTTGTTGTTGTTGTATATTTTAAATATAGATGTTTCTAAATACTTGTCAATTTAAAAAATTAATTATCTAGTGTTTAGAGGGACAAAATTAAAGAATTAATAAAGATTTATATTAGTTAAACTACACTCCTAACTATTGATTGTGCAAAACTTAATTCACAACTAAAAAGGAACAAAGGTAATAAGTGATTTCTTGAATTTAAGTGAGATTGTTAAGAATTTAAGAGATTTCTTTTAATAATGACATAGTGTAACTTATATCATATCAAAAAAAAGTTGGATATAAGATGATGAAAGAAAAAATAATTTGTAGCTTATCATTCTAAAAGACTCAAAAGAAACCAAAAATATAAGTCTAATCATAAAACTCCTATAACATCTATATTATTTATAATACAAGGCAAAGAAAGATTTTAATATATCAATATAGCTTCTAAAATTTAGTTGCTAACATTTTAGGCTAGTCAATTTTCTTAGATAAACAGGATTTTGCAATTACATTCGTGAAAGCAATGATCTTGTGAAGGAACTTCATTTAACACCCTCTGTATCTAAAAAAAATGTGTTGATCAAAATACGTGGCACCTTGTTTCAATACTCCGAAGCATATAGATCCATTGGATCAATGAACACTCAAATCGAACTTGCCCATCTTTTAGAGTGCAGAAATACGAGAATCATGCGAGAATGCTTGTTACTAATGGACAAACTTGAAAGTGATTTAAAACTCTTAAGAATTAAAGGTGTGTTAAACATCATACTGGAATGCTTCTTACTGATAATGGACACTCGTATGCTTCTTACTGATGATGGACAAACTTTAAAGATGATGGACAAAAACCTCAAAAATAAGAAGTTTAATTTCTTATGAAAAATAGGAAAATCTTAATATAAAAAAAATGTAGGAAGGGAAATGTAGTGATAATTGTCACCATGAATGGGTATGAAGATGGTGGTAGGAATAGCATATAAAGATCTTAAATTTATAGATATGGAGCATTATTTGCATAAGAGAAAGATGAACCTCTTTAAATAACAAAAAAAGGAGAAAAACTTAACAGTCACTCTTAAATATGGGAGAGGAAAAGATTTTAAACCACTCTTAAGGCATGATGAATAAAATTAAAAGATGATGGGACTTTTCAATTCTCCATTAGCTTAACTACACCAATTATTAATAATACTCAATAAATAGTGTAGAATATTATTAACTCTTTCATTTATAAATAAAAAAAATAAAAAAAATAAAAAATGAGAAAATAGATAAATAGCAATGGAAGTCATAGAGAAGTATCAAATCACCTCCTCTATTTTTCTTCTTTATATATATATATATATATTGATTGATTCATATACAGTGGCAATATCACTTTCATATTATCAATGCAACATAATGGATTATAACAAGTTAAATACGTTTCAGAGTTATCATATCAAGCTTTAATATAACTAAATTACAGATCAACTCTGTTAGAATTTATAGAGAAACACACCACAGGTTCACATAAACCAAGAACACCTATAAAGTAATGAAATATGCGAGAAATAACGTGCGTACCTTTGTCCATCATTGGAACACATAATCAAAGACGAACTAGGTTGAGTTTTCCTCTCCTTTGCTTATGGCAGTTGGCAGCGTATGCAAATACGTCTTATGTTAAAGTCAGGAGAGGGGACCTAGCCTTATATTTATAGGCTTAAAAGCCTTAACCTAGTGCACCCCCACATTATGGGCTCACAGGTCTACTACAGGCCTACACTATTGCCAGCCCACACCAATAACATAAAATGGATACAAGCCCATATGGAATCCGCATGAATACACGGCCTGTGTCTTGCCCACCAACTAATAACATCAGCCCATTTTACTTCAAACATAATAAAAAGTTAATGTTAAGTCCACATAAAATAAATAATTCTAACATTCTCCCACTTGGACAACGTTAACTTTCAAAGAAAAGTTTTGGAAAACTTATTTTTATGAAAATGACTCTCAGACTAAATAGACAGTGGCCATAAACATTTAGTGGTGGAACGCCATCTCCAACATAGTTCAGTTAAGCAAAACATCATTGTTGAACTGCTGCAGTACTTGCATCAACCAACGACATAAGACCAGTCCATAATTACAAATAATGAAGTTTTGTAGACATAAACCAAATGATGTGGTAGTGTAGTGTAACTCCCCGAGTCTGTACCCCGAACGCTACACGGTGCTCATAATCCTGAGGGACCACAAGCTAACCTATGACTGGTACTTGCTGTAATAACTGAATAATAATACCATAATATATGGAATTTAGGAGGAAACTTACCATAAGGTTCAATACTGAATAAAACTAAATAGGATATCTCAATACCAAAACTGAACATCAATACTGAAAACTGATCAACTATCTAAAAATACTCTAGTATGGAAAGCCTCTAAACTGTCTGAGTCATGGAGTTGATGGGACAAGTTCCCAACTGACTCCAACTACTGAACTACTGATAAATTGAATACTGATAACTGAAATGATACTTTGTCCTCAAACTATAAGGACTCACCACAAAGTCTGTTGCTGATAGATTGGGCTGCTAAGTATGATCAGGAGCCCGTGCTTCTAAACCTATGATATAAGACATCATAACGCAAGAGAAAAGTATGCATCAGTACTTTGAATATACTGGTATGCTAAGTGAGGTAGGCTGTAATGCATGTGTTCATATGTATGAACAATACTGACTGAATGAAATGAGTATAAGTGAATGAGAGTACATACATGAATACATAAACTGCAACTGAGATCATGATAACACTGGATAATAGATTCTGAACACTGATATAACTAATATCTGAGTTTACTAGTACTGATAACTGAGTCTACGGATACTGTATTACTGATAACTGAGTGACTGTTTCTGATAGTCCTAAATCTTAGAACTATCTGAGTTCCGTACTAAGCTAAGTGACTATATCTGACAGTCCTGAATCTGTAGAACTATCTGAGTTCTTTACTGAGCTTAATGATTGTGTCTGACAGTCCTGATTTTTGTAGAACTGAACTGAGTTCTATTTCAAAGACTGAATCTGAAACTAAAACTGTGGGAGGTAATCATCTAACCGACATACCCCTTTTTAAACTAATAGGGGTCCAACCTGCGACCCAGTTGGAAGGGTATCAATATTGTGTCACGGGTAAATACAAGTTGTGAGTTAACCCTTTTATAATAGAAAGCTCTTCTGAAACCCTTGTTAATAGGAAAAACTCATGAGAGATGTATCAACCCATATCTAGCAAGAAGTCATCTCTAACCTATGTTGGCTATGTAGTTCTGGAATGCAAGGACTGCTTCTAAGGATCACACCTATGGCTAGCAGATTAGTCCCCATCCTTGGGTTCGCTCGATGCTAAATCCTACTCCCAACTGAATAGACACTGAACTGATTTCCTAGTTCATACTAGGCTTGAATGAACTATAAGTTCACTGAGTTCCGTTGATTAATGGAATATTACTGAATTTTGTTAATTGACTGAGTTTACTGAGGTCTGAACTAAATACTGAATATTGAACTGGATTGGACTGATACACTGAGAGTACTGCTGATTATAACATGACTGAGAATAGTCTGTAACTAACACTGTCTCTAGGTAAACAGCTAAATTGTCGGGTATTAAATACCCCCAGGACTCGATAGCATAAAAGTAGAGCATCACATATTCTTACAAAGCATAACAATGCACATTTGTTTATAATGCAACCATAAAGGCATTTTATCAAACACTTGAATGGCATGAACTAGTGTACATGCTTACATGATATAATTTCTCTTGTTTAATTCACATGAACAATTCATCAAATACTTGGAAGGCATAGTATTTGCATATAATACTAATCAACATATGAGTATCACAATTTCAACACTAAGTTCACAATTTTAAGGCTCTAACACACATATAATTATTAATTTCACATAAATCTTACACTTAATCATGGATTAGAAACCCAATCAACCTTATAATCACGAATACACTTAAATCCAATCATGGATACTACATCCAACTTGTAGTTCAAGAGCTCAACATAAAGTTCATACTACAATTAACTAGTTTTCATGAAGCTTGATATAAATCATGGAATAAAAACTCAATTTAACCTGATAATCAAGATTAAACTCAGATCCGACATGAGATCTATAAAATCAACTAACTTGTAGTTTAAAAGAGTTTCTTAAACTCCAAGGATAGAAGGATACCCAAGGATGAACACTTTAACATACCTTAAAGCTTTAATCTTGAAAGAGAATTAAAGTTTCTTGAATGTTCATAGATTGGAAAACACAGATCTTGATGTTTTCTTGATGGTTCTTGAAGAAATCCTTAGGCTTGTTCTTGATTTCTTCACTAGGGTTCTTGCCTCTTTGAGAGAAAATATTGAGTTCTTGAGAGGAAGTGAGGAAAATAATGGGATAATGGGTTAAAAGGGGTGGAAAAGAATCCAAAAATCCCCTTAAAAACGTCTTTAAATTGCTAAATGGATGTGATTGACGTTTTAGGCGACGGACCGTCACTCTGGTGACAAACCGTCAGTTTTTGGCTAAAAAACTAGCTTACTACCTCAGCTGCGACAGTTTGGTCGATGGTCCATCGCTGGCTTGACAGTCTGTCAGTCTTTCCGTTGTACTTGGGCAGTGCGGATAACTCTCCGTAAAATGGTCATAACTCTTTACTCCGATGTCGTATTGTTGAGCTAATTTAATTATCTATCTGGTTGTGGGTCATGATCTCAAAAAATCTTTGTAGAACCGAAGATATGCACATTTAAAGTTGACTATGGTAATATTTTTCTCAAGAATTCAATCGATAAGGGGTGTTTTGATTCACCTAATAGCTAGGATGTGTTTGAGGACTTAATAAATAACAAACTTACTCATAAAACTATCAAATAACCATGATATACTAAGCATAGGCTTGAAACATGGTACTAATATTGATTTACATTTTTTGGGGTATTACAATATCTCCCCCTTGGGAACATTCATCCTCGAATGAGACTGATTAGACTGAGAGAAATAATAAACTGAAAGTACATACTAGACATACACAACTGAAGCATGATTGCATGACTGAAACTACTGATATACTGAGTTTTCATATTGAACATGCATATCTGATACATGGGTACATGACTGAGCTGATTCATGAATGCATGACTAGGATTACTGATGGGCTGAAATTCCTTACACTAAACATGCATATCTGATATATGATTACATGACTGAATTGACTCATGAATGCATGATTGAATATCCAATGGCAACTGATACCAAGTTTGTAAAGGTAATCTGAGCATAAAACTGAGTACGTTCAAGGAAAAATATTACCTTGAGCTGAAAATACTGGTGAATCTGAGATCACTTATGCAATACACATAAATGGGAACATAAGAATAGGACTGAGCTTGAAACGTGATACACATACTGAATATCATAAACTAAAATGAGCTGCTGAATACATGGATTACAGATGAGATTGTAAATTGCGGGTCAACTTATGAGTACCTTCTACTTGATAATGCTCAAACTACACTCTTGAATGGGTGTAAGCGATCGTTATCAATATAAAATCCAACTAGGTTGGGGTCGAATCCCACAGGGAATAGGGTGTGAACTTCAATTTGCTTACGAAATACTTTGCTGATAGTTTACTATTTCCGAAAATGGGGGTTTAAGTTTCACAAAGAGTCAATTGTCACTTTCAATATTTTAGTATTTGTAACCAAGATAAATGGGAGACCAGAGTTATGTTCACCATGGGTTTTGGGAATTGACAGATACTAGGTAATGCCTAAGACTCTTGAAGTAAGTAGAAACAGCAGAATATCCCTGACGACGATACTATCTGACTTATCTCTCGACCTCACCAGATAATTTATTATCTCATTCTCTCAAACTTAGATAACTTATCTATTTCTAATAGAATTTTATCTCAGGTAGATTAACCTAGTTACGACATCAATCATTAAATAGAAGGTTGGTAGCTTTCGAGTCCCTGTTGATAATTCATGTCCTCTAGTTTATTTCTCTATTAAAAGCAAATAAGCCTAAGGCATAACCTATTGTTTGCAACCAATAAACTCAAGTTAAAGCAATAGAATTTCAAGATGTCCTACTACTCTTTGAATCCTTTAAATACCTAGCATCATATCGAACCCTAATCCATGGATCCCATAACTCAAGCTAATAGAATTAGCCGTTCATGATTTGATGAATGAAATAACAAGTTGAATTAATGGTAATATGAATAAACTTACTGATGGATGAAACCCAATAAGTATTTCTTCAATTCAATCACAAGATGGAAACCCACAATAGTTGATAAGTGTTTGGAAAGAAAACAAGAAAAATATCTGATGAAAAAGATGAAGCAATTTTACGTGCTACCCTCCCAGTTTTCTTTGTCTGATCCCCCTACAGGTCTTTAAATAGTCAACCCTAAATAAGAAAATAAAATTAAAATTTATGATTCTCTTCGGAATAGGTGACGGAATTCTTGACGTCGCGTCATACGTCTGAAGGCATGTGCAGGATGTCGTCAAAGTTTCCAGTGAATTACTATCTTCTGATTTTTCTGATGGCAAATCTGACGGCGTGTCAAATATGTGATGTCCCATGAAAAATGTCGTCACATCTTTACTGAAAATCAGCATAATCTGCCTCAGGTTAACGGTCACTTTGACAGCCTGTCCCATGTTTGACGGCGCTGGCAAAACGTCATCACATTTCATCTCAACTCCTCATGTTCTATCTAAGCTTGACGGCTACTTTGACAGCCTTTCATATGTCTGGCGGCGCTTTAGAAATGGCGTCAGCTACACTTTAGCTCATTTGCACCAGATTTCAACTGATTTATTTTTATTTTCTTTGGGTTCCTCCCCAATCACTAGTATCTGCATTAAAATAATAAAAACAATCAAAAAAAACAACAAAATTTGCTTAAGACTTCGCAATTATTCTAGGTTAAAGGCCTTAAATATGTTCGCAATTGTGCACACATCAACACCCTCAACCTAAAGCAATTTCTTATCCTCAAGCAACTAAATCTAACTAAGAAAACACATAGAACATTTAGCACGCATAGCTCAACACAAAATTATCCTTTCAATGCCAAACCAATGTGCATATCATTGAAAACAGTACTGTAACACAAAGGAATCAAGCGGCAGCATCAACCTTGGCCACAATAACCATTCACATATCAATACCACATTGTTTAAACAAGCGAGTAGCTAGTGACGATACCTGTGTACCCTCAAAACAAAGAAATACCCCTCTCTTCATATGAGAAATCCAACCATACAAATTGGGGGTTATCACCAGACTCTCACTCTCACAAGAAAGTTCCAGTCAATGTATGCTAAGTACCATAGGGTTGCCCTTATTTTCGTTACCAGACCTCAGATAGGCCGGTCAGGATCACTATAGGACTTCTTTTAGGCTTGTAATGTGGTTTGGGGCTGGTATGAAATTCAAGGTTATTTAGAACGACTATGCCTCCTTGACACTACACATCTTTCTTGGACTCACTAATTATCCTCTTTCATTTTTCTTCTTCTCTTGATTATCCATATTCAAGTTGGGGGTTGCAACAACTCTCTCTTATCTTTTTTTTTCTTTCTTTTTTTGTTTGAATTATTAGCACCCAGCTTTAGTTTTTTCTCTTTTATTCCACCCTTTTTCATACTACTCATCTTACACCATGCACCCCTATGATAGCCACCCTCAACTTAGGCTATTTTCCTAGATCAAGGTGCTCAGTATCCAAGGAAGCCTAGGGGTAAATATGTTTATTATGGTATAAATAGGAAGGTGAAAGGTGTCATACAAAAGAAATGGTCAAGCTAGGCTCTAAACGAGGATTAAAAGGGTGTTATGCATACAGGGAAGGATATTTAGGCTAAAAGTGAGTTAATCAATGACGGCCTATGATCCTGTCCTGACTCCTATCCTAATACCATGGCAAGACTAAATAGGTAAGTTCTGGCTTTAGCATATAGAGAGAAACAAGTAATAGCTCGCACACACCTGGCATACAAGTATATCACATATCACCACTTATCTAGTTCATGCAATTGTTCAGTAATGATCATCAAGCAGCTATAATTAATGCCACAACAAGATTCACAATGGTCACTAGTAAATGTAATCCACACAGTTTATCAAGCAAGACATTAGAAGGATGGTTAAACGTTGAGGAAGATATGTCACTGCCTTTTGTTTTTTGTTTTTTTTTAACCAAAAACTATGTTACAACAGCAGAATACCAGCCACCCTCAACTTAGAACTAAAGAAAAAACTAGCTTAAGAGATAGGGTATACCTGGACTGGGTTGTTCTCAAGAATCATGGGTTGCCTCTCATGTAGCGCTTGATTTAATGTCGCAGCATGACTTAGGTGTCTCGATTACCTCAGACTTCATCGAGACAGATAATGGTGATTCTTTTCACTGATTCTTCTGGGCCAATGTAAAGCTTGACCCATTTCCTATTTACCTTGAATGTTCTGCCATCTTCGTTTTCAAGCTCCACTACTCCAGATGAGTGGACTTGATTTACCTTAAAAGGACCTGACCACTTAGATTTCAACTTCCCTGGGAACAATGTGAGTCTGGAATTAAACAGAAGCACCAATTCCCTGGGTACTTTTTCATCTTCTCTTTATTCAAATCTGCTCGTTCATATGCCCTGAGACACAACTCATCCATCTCATTCAGTTGCCCTAGTCTCATCTCTGCTGCTTTCTTTCAATTTAAATTCAACCTCTTGAGCGCCCATAAATCGTTGTGTTCCAGCTCTATTGGCAAATGGCATGCTTTTCCATAGACCAACTGAAATGGTGACATACCAATAGGTGTCTTGAAAGCAGTTCGGTATGCTTACAAGGCATCATCAAGTTTTCGGGACCAGTTTTTTCGGCTAGCATTCACCATCTTGGATAGGATGGACTTAACTTTATGATTTGACACCTCCACTTGCCCACTGGTTTGAGGGTGGTATGGAGTAGCCACTCTATGTTGTTTCACTCTATATTTTGCCAAAGCTGCTTGAAATAATTTGTTGCAAAAGTGAGATCCTCCATCGCTGATGATAGTGCGTGGTACTTCAAAGCGAGAGAAGATGTTATTTTTTAGAAAAGCAATTACTCTCTTTCCCTCATTGTCAGCCAAAGCAATAGCTTCGACCCATTTAAAAACATAGTCAATAGTAACCAAAATATACTTCATTCCATAAGAACTTACAAATGGACCCATGAAGTCAATGCCCCAGACATCAAATAATTCCACTTCAAGCATCTTAGTCAAGGGAATTTCATGTCTTTTAGATATGGACCCCTGCCTCTGACATTGGTCACATTCTGCACAAACTTGTGGGCATCTTTAAACAATATTAGTCAATAATAGCCACTCTGCAACACCTTTCTGGCCGTTCGGTCACCTGCATGGTGACCCCCAACTGGGGAAGCATGACATGCTTCCAGTATGCACAGTACATCTACTTCAGGCATGCATCTCTGTATGATATTATCTGCATATCGCTGAAAAAGATAAGGCTCATCCCAGAAGTAGTGTTACATCATGCAAAAACTTCTTCCTTTGGTGGAACAAAATATTTTATAGGAGGATCTCACTCACAACGTAGTTTGCAAAATCCGCGTACCAAGGCAATGTTTCCACAATAGTTGCCAGGATCTCCTCATCAAGAAATGCATCATTTATCTTTGTTTCATCATTAGTTTTCTGTTCACCTTCTATTCTAGATAAACGATCTGCAACCTGATTTTCATAACCTTTCCTATCTTTGACTTCGAAATCAAACTCTTGTAGTAGCAACACCCATCTAATAAGCCTTGGTTTAGCATCCTTCTTGGCCATCAAGTACCGCAAGGCAGTATGGTCAGTATGGACTACCACTTTAGTCCCAAGCAGATAAGATCTAAATTTCTCGAAAGCATAAACTATAGCTAGCAGTTCCTATTTAGTTACTGTGTAATTCTTTTGTACTCCATTCAGTACTTTGTTGGCATAATATATCGGGTGAAACAATTTATCCCTCTTCTGTCCTAATACAGCTCCTAGCGGGACACCACATGTATCACACATTATTTCAAATGGTTTTGCCCAGTCAGGTGCAATAACAATAGGGGCCTTAATCAGCTTCTTTTTAAGGCACTCAAATGCCTTCAAGCATTCGTCATCAAATGGGAGTTTCACTTCCTTCTCTAACAGCTTGTAAAGTGGATTTGCAACTTTTGAGAAGTCTTTTATAAATCTCCGATAGAATCTTGCATAACCAAGAAAACTACGCACTCCCTTTGCTGAAATGGGAGGCGGTAATCTATCGATAACTTCTACCTTTGCTCGATCAACTTCAATCCCTTTTTCAGAAATTTTGTGCCCAAGCACTATACCCTCCTTTACCATAAAATGACATTTTTCCCAGTTAAGCACTATATTAAATTCAACACATCTTTGCAAGGCCACATTCAGATTCTCCAGACACGTTTCAAATGAATCACCTACCATAGAGAAATTATCCATGAATACCTCTATGATGTCATCCACCATGTCAGAAAAGATAGACATCATGCACCGTTGAAAAGTGGCGGGTGCATTGCATAGCCCAAATGGCATCATCTTAAATGTAAATGTTCCATATAGGCACGTGAATGTTGTCTTCTCTTGATCTTACAGAGTAATGCAGATTTGGTTATATCCAGAATAACCATCCAAGAAGCAATACCACCCCCTACCAGCCAATCAATCAAGTATTTGGTCCATAAAGGGCATTGGGAAGTGGTCCTTCAGAGTCCAAGAGTTTAACTTACGGTATCCATGAAGACTCTTCACTCGGTTAATGGTCTGAGTGGAATCAGCTCATTATTTTCATTAGTAACCATTGTCATACCCTCTTTCTTGGGTATGCATTAAACTGGACTCACCCATTTTTTGTCAGAAATAGGGTAAACTACTCATGCATCCAACCACTTAATAATTTTCTTTTTAACCACCTCCTGCATTGGTGGGTTAAAATGGCGTTGATTCTCAATGGTAGGAGTATAATATTCTTCTAGTTTGATTTTATGCGTACAGATGCCAGGTGGAATGCCAATAATATCTTTGATGGTCCATCCAATTGCTGACTTGTGCCTCTGAAGTACTAAAATAAGTGCATTTACCTGTTGTTCTTCCAAATCAACTGTAATAATAACAGGTAGCGTGCTTCCTTTCCCCAAAAACATATATCGTAAGTGACTAAGCAGCTTCTTTAATTCTAATATAGGAGGTTCTTCAATAGATGGCTTGGCTAGTGGTATTGGTCGATTAGCCAGGTCAAGGTCCAGCTTTTTAGGAGCATAAGAATACGAGCCCAGGCCAGTCAGGGGACAAACTGTCTCTTCATACTCCTCAATGCCTTCACTATCATAGTTCATCACAACTGCAGCTAAAAGCTCGATAACAAGCTATTCAGTTCTGAGCACATCTTGTTCTTCCTCAAAATACACATCAACTACTGAGAACACAAATATTTCCTCATGTTGTTTCATTGATTTTCCCACATCAAACCGCACCACTTCATCGTTCACCCTAAATAAGGGCTCATTCGCTCTCAAATCGATTAACACACTTTTGACTGTGAGAGAAGATCAACCCAAGATTATGGGCATCTCAAAGTCCACCTCGCAGTCCAGAATGATGAAGTCTGTGGGGAATATGAAATTTAAGACCTTTACCAACACATCATACAGAATGCCAATAGGTCGCTTTACTGACCTGTCTGCCATCACCAGTCTCATATTGGTAGGTGTGGGATTCCCTAGACCCAATGTTTTATAAATAGTCAATGGCATCAGTTTAACACTTGCTCCTAAATCACGCAGTGCTTTAGTGAATTCCATGGTTCCAATTGTACAGGGAATGGTGACTACACCTGGATCCGACTTCTTCTGCATCAATGTCCTTATGGAAATAGCGCTGCAAAGATGAAGGTCTGCTTTTAGTTCGCATCTCACTGCTCGTTTCTTGGTAACAAGGTATTTCATGAATTTTTCATATCCTAGTATCTACTCAAGTGCTTCGATTAAAGGCACATTTATTGTCAATTCCTTGAGCATTTCCAGGAATTTGCGGAATTTTACATCATCTGTCTTCTTTCTCAATTGTTAAGGAAAGGGAGGTGGTGGCCTTGGGATGAGTTTCAAAACCACTTCCTCTTCCTTCTCCTTGACCGATATATCAACAGGGCTATTTGGCTTCTCAGACTCATCTGGGTGTTGTTCTGCTGGTTCCTCTACAACTTTCTCATTGTTCAAAGATTTGCCCGCAGAAGGGCCACATAAAATCTTACCACTCCTAGTGGTAATCGCCAGACATGAACCATTTATCTTCTGATCCTGAACCATTTGATTAAGTAAAGTACCACTTCTTCCCTAGTTCAGTGTTGAGAAAATTTGACTCATCTGTTGCTCTAACTGCTGGATAGAAGTTGAATGTGAACTAACCAACTGACTCATAGTGAAATATTCGCTCCTCATACTAGTTACTCCTGCGTTGGTAGCCTCTACTCCTTTCAACAGTTCTTTCATCATATCCTCCATAGAATACTTTCTCGATCTATTTGTAGCAGCTTCTTAATTTCCAGCACGAACATACAACCTACTTCTATCATTGTTGCTTCTCCAATTTTCTCGCTCCCTGTGTTTGTGATTAGGATTGTCATACCCATTCTAACCTTGATTCCCGTGGCTATTGCCTCAGAAACCCCCCTGATTAGTAACATAGTTGGCTTTTTCTTCAGGCTTCATATCAACCCGGTCCCGAATCATTACAGCCTTTATATTTTTTATCCTTCCTAACAATAAGTTCTTGGTGAGCAAGTCCATTTGAGTATTTAGATGGGCCATATCTTGATCTTTATCCTCATCTCTTCTACATTGTTCATCATTCATTCCAATAGAAATAGTTGGACTTGCCACCACGAAATCGCTGGTATACCAAGCCTTACTTAGTTTGGTCATCCTATTCAGTATATCAGTAGCATCTTAAAATGATAGAGCAACAAATGACCCACCAGCAGTATTATCTACCACTGGCTTTGTCACAGAGTTAAAAGCTCTGTACAAATTCTCTATCAAAGGTATGTCTATCGTGTTATGGTTCGGACACTATGTTAGCTTCTTCTTGAACCTCTCCTAACTTTCATGTAAAGCCTTATTCGGGAGCTGTCTAAAATTATTGATCTCATCCCTCAACTGTACCTTCCTGGATGGCAGAAAGAAACTTTCTAGGAAAGCTCCTCTCAACTACTTCCAGTTGGTTATAGAGTCAGGCATCAACTCGTTTAGCCACAATGTTGCCTCTCCAGACAAAGATAATAGAAACAGCCTCAACCGGATAGCGCTCTGGCTTACCCCCGGGTTATTAAAAGATTTGCATATGGTAATAAAATTTACCATATGCAGGTTGGGGTCATCCTGAGGAAGGCCTACAAACAACCCCTTAAGATTCAGGAGTTGGATCATAGTACTTGTAATATTGTACTTTGCTCCAGGTGCCAACGGAGGGGGATTGATCGCACCCGTTACACCTGCTCCATCCACATTGTCATCATAATACTCATACTGCAACGGTTGTTCTGCCATTATGCTTATACGGTGGGGTTCCATATTGAGTAGTTCTTGGCCTAACCTATAAAGATCCTACAAATAAATAAAAACAACAACCGAACATAAATCTAGAAAACTTAACTATCAGCAAATTTTAGAACACAAACTTTCAGTCCACAACCGTATTCCCCAGCAATGGTGCCATTTTTGATAACGCTCAAACTACACTCTTGAATGGGTGTAAGAGATCGTTGTCAATAGAAAATCTAACTAGGTTGGGGTCAAATCCCACAGGGAATAAGGTGTGAACTTCGATTTGTTTACGAAATACTTTACTGATAGTTTACTATTTCCAAAAATAGGGGTTTAAGTTTCATAGAGAGTCAATTGTCACTTTTAATATTTTAGTGTTTGTAACCAAGATAAATAGGAAACCAGAGTTATGTTCACCATGGGTTTTGGGAATTGACAGATACTAGGTAATGCATAAGACTCTTGAAGTAAGTAGAAACAGAAGAATATCCCTGACCATGATACTATCTGACTTATCTCTTGACCTCACCAGATAATTTATTATCTTATTCTCCTGAAACTTAGATAACCTACCTATTTCCAATAGAATTTTATATCAGGTAGATTAACCCAGTTATGGCATCAATCATTAAACAGAAGGTTGGAACCATCCAAGTCCCTGTTGATAATTCACGTCCTCTAGTTTATTTCTCTGTTAAAAGCAAATAAGCCTAAGGCATAACCTAGTGCTTGCAACCAATAGACTCAAGTTAAAGCAACAGAATTTCAAGATGTCCTACTACTCTTTAAATCCTTTAAATACCTAGCATCATATCAAACCCTAATCCATGGATCCCATAACTCGGGCTAATAGAATTAGCCACTCATGATTTGATGAACGAAATAACAAGTTGAATTCATGGTAATATGGATAAACTTACTGATGGATGAAACCCAATAAGTGTTTATACAATTCAATCACAAGATGGAAACCCAAAATAGTTGATAAGTGTTTGGAAAGAAAACAAGAAAAATATCTGATGAAAAAGATGAAGCAATTTAATGTGCCACCCTCCTAGTGTTTTTGTCCGATCCCCTACAGGTCATTAAATAGTCAACCCTAAATAAAGAAATAAAATTAAAATTTATTATTTTCTTCGGAATAGGTGACGGCATTCTTGATAGTGCGTCATACGTCTGACGGTGTGCACAGGATGTCATCAAAGTTTTCAGTGAATTACTATTTTCTAATTATCCTGATGACAAATCTGCCGGCGTGTCAAATATGTGATAGCCCGTGAAAAATGTCATCACATCCTTACTGGAAATCAGCATAATCTGCCTCAGGTTGACGGCTACTTTGACAGCCTATCCCATGTTTGACGGCTCTGGCAAAACATTGTCACATTTCATCTCAACTCCTCAAGTTCTATCTAAGCTTGACGGCTACTTTGACAGCCTTTTATATGTCTGACGGCACTTCAGAAATGGCATCAGCTACACTTTAGCTCATTCGCACCAGATTTCAACTGATTTATTTTTCTTTTCTTTGGGTTCCTCCCCGATCACTAGTATCTGCATTAAAACAATAAAAATAATCAAAAATTAACAAAAGTTGCTTAAGACTTCATAATTATTCTAGGTTAAAGGCCTTAAATGTGTTCCCAATTGTGCACACATCACTACTCCGATCTGGGTTTGGTCAGTAAAGAGAAAATGGAAGGTGTAGGTCATGACTGTTCAGGGGATTATAGTGTATCTCCCCCTTGGGATAATATGTCCCTTGAGAGATACTGACTTGACTAAGCTACTAAGGAAAGACTGAAATGATGCACATGGCATCTACGAACTGAATCGTGACTACATATTTGGGATCTAAAACTGAGACATTGACATATGAACTGAGTTGAATTCACAACTACCTAGTTTCTCCATCTTGGAATAGTTACATTCATGAGATTTTGGATAGTGCGACTAGATGGAAAGGTAGAAAACCACACCACACGAACTTGTCTGTCTAACTACTAAACTGAATTACTGGCTTTACGGACTAACTCATACTGAAAACTTATTCTCAACTATACTCTCCACCTTAGTACGACACTTTACCTGAGGCTACTAAAAAATATTCACATGGGAGCTGTGCACAAATGCTTAAGCATACTAACTTATCTGATTAACTGAATGACTGATAGTTGAATACTAGGTCTGTAAGCCGAAACTGTACTTAGTTTGAATAACTGGACTGAAACTATAGAGTATCATGTATACGAGGTAAGGACTGACTAGGTAACATGATGTTACTAAGCATGAATTTGTGAAAGTTATTTTATTTGAGAATGCAAGACCAATCATATAACATAGTTCTGAAATATTCTGTAAACTGAGGTACTGAAATACTGATAAATGAATAACTGATAATTGTATACTATGGTTAAGCAAACCTGAAATTGAACAAGTTTCTGATTTGAATACTAGGCTGAGACTAAGACTAATGTTACAACTAAGACTGTAACGGAGGCTGTAACTGATACTATAATTGAGACTGAAACTGGGATTGAACATACTTTAAGTCATGAGTACGGAAGTCATGAGTTGCATGACCTGAGTTTGGAGTTTCTGTATTCATGAAACATATATCGTAACACTGAGTGAACTGGAACTCCTTATACTAGGAACTGAAAGCGTACATGATTTTTGTTAATGTACACGAATATGGGCTATGATCATAGAGCTAACATGTAAGACATAAGTAGAAATCATGATAACTGAAGTACAAAACTTTGTACTGAGATAAAGATGGGTTGGGCATCATCCTCTCCCACTACTTATCTACACATTCTGACATTACTACTACAATCTGAAGGCCTGACTTTCTGAGATTTCATAACTGGACAGTGGTTGTATATCTTCCAGGCTATGATAGACTGACCCATTGGGGTGGATACTAAGAAAGATTCAGTTAATATTTGGTCTGACTCTAAAGTTGACTGTCATGTAAAGAGTTACAAAAAAAAAGCCCCTAGATCTGAAGTGGCATAAACATCTAAATGATAGATCTGTAACATACCAGTGACCGTACCAGGATAACTTTCCCGATCTTTCCTGGACTAAAGTGCATAAAGCCTATTTGGGCGCTGCCCACTGGTGAAACTGAAAGTGGTACCCTGCTGATTCGAGCGACCGAACTGAGCTGAAAGATGACTGTGCTAACTTTATGGACCAGCCTTAGGACATTCTCAGACTCTATGACCTGAATCACCATATCCGAAACATACATCACTATTTGCTCTACACATACCCTTATGATTCTTACCATATTCTCTACAAAGTAGATAGGTAAGACCCCTGCTCTCACTACCCTGGGCCTTGGAGCCTGGCGCCCCATCCCTATAGTTATTTCTTAACTTTGGTACTGGTGCACTAGCTGAAGATAGAGTTGGGACTGAAAACTTCTATCTAAACTAAGGACGGTTACCACCCTCTGAACCTGGCTGAGCAGAACTAAAGCTACCCATTCTAGCTCTCTTATTTTCTTTATCCTTCTTCTTAAGCTTATTCTCCTCAATCTGTTGAGCATGGAACATAAGCCTACATATGTCCATTTCCTTAATCAATACCTCAGTCCTACACTCCTTAACCACTCTACCTGATACCCCAAACACAAACTTGCTCATTCTGGATCTATTGTTTGCTACTACATGGGGAGCATACCTGGCTAACTAAGTGAACTTGAGTGAATATTCTTTTATGCTCATGCTAACTTGTCTGAGATTGATGAACTCTAATACTTTGGCTTCTCTCATCTCTAAGGGAAAGAATTTTTCTAGGAAAACAGTAGCAAACCTTTCCCACTCTATGGGCTCTGAATTTATACTCTTGTTTACCTTTCACTGCTTAAACCATGTATGGGCTATATCTTGTAGCTGATAGGTGGCTAACTCGGCACTCCACTAGAATTTACTCCCATAATATCTATAACTTTCTAAACCTGATTGAGGAATTCCTGTGGATTCTCTTCAGACATAGAACCTGAGAAAAAAGGAGGATTCATTTGGGTGAAGTCTCAAATCTTGACTGCAGTAGTATTGGCCATTGGGTAGGCCTGAACGGCAGTTAGGCATATATTCTGGGATACCACAGAATAAGCCAAGGCATTGAAAGCTGCTCTGAACTCTACATGGAAGACATGCTCATCCAGGGGATCTGCCTGAACGGACTGAGGTGCTGACCGTTTTTCAGGTCCCCTTTTTTGAGTTCTCTTGGGAAGCATATTCTGTAAACAGAAGGAAACATGGTATTAGACATAGAGTTTAACTTGAGCTATTTCTCACTCTCACAATATGAACACTGAAAGAAGGAAACTTGTTCCTAAAAATATCTTGTAACCTCTTGCCCGTAAGTGTGGTGCGCTACACACCCATGCACAAAACTCTACCAGATATGGCTTTCAAACTTCCTAGGACTCTGTTGAACCTTATTCTCTGATACCAAGTTTGTAACGCGCCGAGTCTGTACCCCGAACGCTACACGGTGCTCATAATCTCGAGGGACCATAAGCTAACCCATGACTGGTACCTGCTGTAATAACTGAACAATAATACTATAATATGTGAAATTTAGGCAGAAACTTGCCATAAGGTTCAATACTAAAATAAAACTGAATACGGTATCTCAATACCAAAACTGAACATCAATACTGAATGGCATGAACTAGTGTACATGCTTACATGATATAATTTCTCTTGTTTAATTCACATAAACAATTCATCAAACACTTGGAAGGCATAATATTTGTACATAATACTAATCAACACATGAGTATCATAATTTTAACACCATGTTCACAATTTCAAGGATCTAACATGAATTCACATGATACTACATATATAATTATTAATTTCACATAAATCTTGCACTTAATTACGGATTAGAAATCCAATCAACCTTATAATCATGAATACACTTAAATCCAATCATGGATACTTCATCCAACTTGTAGTTCAAGAGCTCAACATGAAGTTCATATAAATCATACTACAATTAACTAGTTTTCATGAAGCTTGATATAAATTATGGAATAAAAACTCAATTTAACATCATAATCAAGAATAAACTCAGATCTGACATGAAATCTATAAAATCAACTAACTTGTAGTTTAAAAGAGTTTTTTGAACTCCAAGGGTGGAAGGATACCCAAGGATGAACACTTTAACATACCTTAAAGCTTTAATCTTGAAAGAGAATTAACGTTTCTTGAACGTTCTTAGATTGGGAAACACAGATCTTGATATTTTCTTGATGGTTCTTGAAGAAATTCTTAGGCTTGTTTTTTATTTCTTGACTAGGTTTCTTGCCTCTTTGATAGAAAAATATTGAGTTCTTAAGATAAAGTGAGGAAAATAATGGGATAATCGGTTAAAAAGGGTGGGAAAAGATCCAAAAATCCCTTTAAAAACGTCTTTAAATCGCTAAATGGATGTGATTGACGGTTTAGGCGACGAACCATCAATCTAGTAACTAACCGTCACTCAAACTGTTAGTTTTTGGCCATAAAACTGGCTTACTACCTTAGTTGTGATGGTTTGATCGATGGTCCGTTGCTGGCTTGACGGTCCGTCGGCCTTACCGTCGCACCTGTGCAGTACGAATAGCTCTCTGTAAAACGATCATAAATCTTTACTCCGATATCAGATTTTGACGAAATTGGTATCGTTGGAAAGCTAATTATATTATATATCTGGTGGTGGGTCATGAGATCAAAAATTATTTGTAGAACCGAAGATATGCTCATTTAAATTTGACTATGGTAATATCCTTCTCAAGGATTCAATCGGTAAGGGATGTTTTGATTTGCCTAATAGATAGGACGTATTTGAGGCCTTAATAAATAACAAACTTATTCATAAAACTATCAAATAACCATGATGTACCAAGTATAGGCTTGAAACATGGCACTAATATTGATTTGGATTTTTTGGGGTATTACATGTAGCAAGAAATAGCCAACATGTACTCCAAATCGAGGCTATTTCATTGTTAGTCCTTCAAATGATTTTTCATATCAACATGTATGCTTAAAATTAACATGCCTACCATAGAAAAATCGTCACCATAATTTTTTGTTACAATATGTGTAAGCACTAAAACAACATGTGCTATACCAAAAAATCTTGATTTTCAAGGTTCAACATGTGCAACATATTACATGGTGCAACAACCAAAAAACCCACAAGGTAGAATGATATACCATATATGTCTCCAAAAGAAAGATTCAATAAAATAATAATATGATCTTATTAATATGAGACATAGTCAACACGTAAGGCAAAAGCCTTAATATAATAAAATAATATTAAAGTGTGCACAATAATAATCAACAACATAAAAAGTGAGATGAACTTACTTCCACTGATCTTAAGATAGATGGAATGATCAATCTTATTCTCCACAAACCCCATAAAAGTGATAATTTTCTTGAACTTCTAGTTCCATTATCGAGAAGCGAAAAGATTGCTTCAAGCCATAGATATATTTCTTCAACTTACACACGAGATGCTCACTATCTTTACCAAAAAAAAAAACTTTGGGGTTGTTGCGTGTAAACCTCTTCATTAAGATCACCATTCAAAAGATTATCTTTACATCCATCTGATATAGCTCAAGATCAAAGGATTTCATTTGTTGCCTATTCTCTTCGTATCTCCCATAGCACTCACCCCTTCAATCAAACCTCACTTTTTTAATGACCTTTTCCAGTTGTTTCTCTACTTCAGTTTTAAACACTTTGAATATTTCAAGAGAATCTGATTTTTCTTTAATAAGAAAAACATAACCATATCGAAGAAAGTCATCAATGAAGATGATAAAATAACTTGAACCACATATTGTAGTAGAATACAGACCACTTAGGTTTGTGTGAATCATTTTCTACAAATCAGAACTACGAGTAGCATTCAATTTTTTTTATCAACTTTTCCCTAATGCAATCAATACATGTTCCTATGTACCCAAATTCAAGAGAAGGTAAAATATTAGACTTAACCAATTTATCAACTCTATACTTAGAGATATGACCTAAATGCCTACGCCACCATATGCCCCATTTTTCATTTAAAATTATCGTTTAGACCAAATAATTTTAGAACTAAAAGAGTTGTATTCAAAATCAGAAGCCAAAAAAAATTTAAACAAACCATCAGATAGGACTCCATGACCAACAATTTGGGAGTTCAAAAGCAAATTAACTTTTTCATTAAGAGAATTAAAATCATAATCAAATCTGTGTAAAACTGGAATAGAAATCAAATTTCATTTAGAAGACGGGACATAAAGAGTGTTTTCAAGAACAAGCTTATAACCGGTTTCTAAGTCTAAAACTACAGTTTCTATGAACTCTACTTTAACTTGGACATCTGTGGCGACTCTAATTTTTTACTTTGTTTTCCTTGGGTTCCTTTTATTTTTGAACCTCTGCAAGGAAATGGCAACATATATAGTAGCTCCACTATCAAAGCATCAAGAATTAATAGGGACATCAACAAGTGACTCAAAACAAACAAGGGCTAGGTGATTATTTTCTTTTGACTCCTTCTTAAAAGTATGATTATTAGATCTTTCAAACTTCCTAGGTCCCTTGCAAGATTTGCTTTGGAATCATGAGAAGATAACATGGCAACCTCACCCTTCTCCCTTTTAATTTTTTTCCCTCTTTAACAACACATTTGGAGATGGGATCATTAATTGACCAAGATTCATCCTGAGTATTATAGGCAGTTTTCATTTGGCTAAACTCGGCAGGCAAAGAGTTAAGACCAGTGTGAATAATGTAAGTTTCAGGAAGAGTTTTCAGGTTGGACTGAAAGTGGACTAAATTAAGTATGTAATCTCTAACACCCCCAGTAAAATTATACTTTATCCCTTCAAGTTCATTCATTAGATCTCCAGTCTCATCCTTATTGGATACAAGATACCTTTCTTCCACTTGGGCAAGAAACTTTTGGCATTGGTAGTTTCAGGCAAGCCATTTTTAAGGTGGTCAACAAACAACCCCCTAAAGGCAAGGATGCATAGCCTTTTAAATCTCTCCCACTTAGCATAAAGTTCTTTTTCAAGAGTTGTACTAGAATCAGTAAGAGATGGAGGCTCATCCTCATGCAAGGTTTGATCTATGTCAGTCATGTCCAAAGAAAATTCAAGATCATCTTTCCATCACTTAAAGTTAGAGCCCGATAGAACCACAACTTCAGCATTGTTATTGTTCAAATAAATGGTTACTTTTCACAAAATATCATGAATGAATTTATCAAAATAGCAAGGCATAAGAATAATAATCTTATCACAACGATGAGTCTCGCAACATCAACAAGTAGCCCCCCTTTGTGCAGGGCAAGAAAATATTTTCAATATTAGAAACCTATCCCCTTTAGGCAAATAAATTTACTAAAATCAAAATATTTTCACATAATGGAGTTCATCACAATACTAATTTAAAATACACAGTAAATTTCCTTTGGGCAGATCATTGTATGTTCTAACTTAGTGATATCCCTCGAAATGGATTAAACAAGTCTCATAAAACAAAGCAAATAGGTCACTTTAGTGTACACTATTTACCCTTATTTACAAAACAAATTCAATCTCCGGGATTCAACATGCCATAGCTTGATTTGCTCATGTGACACAGTAAGTATCTACTCAATTAAAAATATTTTAAATCTAAGTTAGTTACAATTCAAATGAAACCAAATTCAAATAAAATTAATAAATAACAATTCGACATCTTTTATAAACAATAGCTTAATTTTTTTTAATTTCATAAAATAAATAACCTTTTATATTATTTAATCTAAGCATATGGAACTAACTAAATGAATGAATCTTTAATAACATAATCGTCAGAACACATTCTTAAGATGACTTTAGTTTAGCCGACTTTACTTCAGCCAATATCGAAAAAATAAAATAAAATTAACACTCTGTAAACAAGAAATGCAGCGGAAAAAATAGGCACATCTTTTATAGAATCTTTCTCAAGATCATTTTTGGGACACAAGTGTAAAATTAACTTATCATCAACATAAATGATAGCAAAATCTACCATAACATGATTGTCAATTCAAGAGATAATATCACCATAAACCTGAAACAATAAGGCAAATAGTCTAATGACAAATGAATAATAATATTAAATACTCCCACTAACCCAGCAAATCAAATGACTCAACAACACCCATATTTTGAACATGTTGCATAAAAACTATAGGGGTCTTAGTCCCTTGGTTAGTGGATCAGCAAGAATCACATCGGTAGGTATATGTTCAATCACAATGTCCTCCCCTTTAACCATGTTATTGATCCCTGGATAATCAATCTGATTTTTACCATGTCTTTTGTTGTCCTGACCTTTTTTATGCAAAAGCATGTTGATGACCACTCAAAATATTTAAACATCACATGAGGAAGTTTTTGTTTCAAAACACATGAAAACTTATGCAAATTACTCCCTTTTCAATAGTTTATCTTTTTCATCAATCACATACAAATTTTTTATTAGGAAATATGAGCATTTGTAAATCAAGGAAAAAACCTCTCTTATTCGTTCATAAAATAATAACAATCCATAACATTGTTAGGACAATGAGTTTCATTACAAGAGAGTTAATTACGCAAATCATGCTCTCATATAACTTTTCAAATAATAAGACATATACACACTAAAATAATTCAAGCTTATGGAAAACAACCTCATAGTTAATATAAAATTTCATCATAATATGGGGCTTACAATGCATGCTCTTCAACAATTTCAAAACTAAATACCTTAAACGCTTGTTTAATCGATAAATTTATGCCCACGGAGTTTAGGATAGTCCCACATACAAGAAATTTTGTATTTTAAGATTCAACTATTCTGGTTTGCCTTGTCGGACAGTAGAACCCATATCCTTTAGAATGAGCTTGATAACCAATGAAAAACAAGCGAGGTTCTAGATTCAGTTTTATCTATTTTACTTCTGCAGGACATCCCCAAACTCGAAATTAATTTAAACTGGGTTTTCTATTGGCCCACAACTCAAAAGGGGTTTTAGAGACACGGTTAAGAATGTACATGATGTTTTAATACCTTCACCCAGATGAACTCAAGTAAGTTAGATCTACTCATCATACTTCTCATCATGTCTTTTAAAGTACGATTTCTCCTTTCAAGATAGTGAAAAACTTTTGAAATAATTTTAATTTGCAAATGCTATCAATACACTTTAAAACATATTTAGACACTTTTGACAAGGTATAAAGCAGCGAAAAACTTTGTCAATGAAGATAATTAATTTTTCTCATGAACTGAGTAATAGGGTTCAAGATCTATGTGAAAAGCTCTGATATCAAGTGTTAGAATTTATAGAGAAACACACCACAAGTTCACATAAACCAAGAACACCTATAAAGTAATGAAATATGCGAGAAATAATGTGCGTACCTTTGTCCATCATTGAAACACGTAATCAAAGACGAACTAGGCTGAGTCTTCCTCTCCTTTGCTTATGACGGCTGGTAGCGTATGGGAATACGTCTTACGTTAAAGCAGGAGAGGGGACCTAGCCTTATATTTATAGGCTTAAAAGCCTTAACCTAGTGCACCCCCATTTATGGGCTCACAGGTCTACTACAGGCCTACACTATTGGCAGCCCACACCAATAACATGAAATGGATACGGGCCTATATGAAATCCGCATGAATACACGACTTGTGTTTTGTCCACCAACTAATAACATCAACCCGTTTTACTTTTAATATAATAAAAAGTTAATGTTAAGTCCACATAAAATAAATAATTCTAACAAACTCAACTTATAGGAGGCTTCAAAACATAAAATAAGGTGCAAATGGAGTTCTTGATCTAAGATTTTCATTTAGGGGATTCAAATAAATGACAGATAATGCTTAGAATTTGAACTTGGAACTTTGAGGTAATTTGAACTTAGCCTAAGGACTTTTTAAAAAAAAATCTTATATATAGAATGTAATTTTTTTTATCAAGGGGTTTGAGTGAACACCTCCCGACCCCCTCGATCCGCCCTGTGCAAACACTACAAAAGAAAGGGCAAGTTACTACAGTCGAAGGAACCATGCGATAATTCCCACATGAATAATTTGTCACTTCTTTCTTGTTTAAAGTGGTCATTTTCACTTAGTTGCTGTCACGTAGGAAAACTTAAAACTGTTCTTATAAATTTGACCTATTATTGTTCACTAAGTTAACCAGAATTAGCAATGGAAGCAGATGGTAGCTTAGGTGGACTCTTCAAGGCAATACTGTCATTGTTACTGGAGGCACTCGAGGCATTGGGCACGTGATCTAATTTTCAATGGACTCTAATTTCTCAGTCAATCGTTATATGCTGAACCGGAGCTAGAATTTGAATCTTATGGGTTGAGAATTCTACTCAATTTAAGTTACTAGACTCTAAATTAATAATTTTACATATTCAGTCAATCAAGGAATGATTACAGCTTGAACCATTCGGCCATTTAGGGGTCATTTGGTATGTGGGATAAGGTAGAATATTTCATGGTTAAGTTTGTTACTAAATTTATACTATTTTAGGTAGATGGTATAAATTTATCCCGGAACTATTTTATACCATCAATCAAACATGGTATAAGTCTAATACAAAACTAAGTCCTGAGATATCCCACCATATCTCATCCAACTTGGTATTATTTTATACCACCTCCCATATAGTATAAGTTAGTTCAGTCCAGGGATTTCCAGAGGTTACAACTCTGGGATAATTTAGTCTATGGATTTCCAGAGGTTACAACTCTGGGATAATTTAGTCTATGTATTACAATATATGTACAAAGGGTTAGGTAGTATAGTGTATACTAAACACACATATCTTATACATATTGTATACATACCTATGCACAACATAGATTATATTGATAGTGTATGTGTTGTGTATGATTCGTCCATGTTGGTAAACTAGTTGGCCAAAATGTATACATACGTAACTTTCCCTTCAATGAATGCCTTTACGATAAATACAGAATCATCAAAGCTAATAAGTTCGGCTATACCCGTGACTCATTTTCTATATCCGACACAACTATATAAGTCATGATATGATATATATTGATTATATAGTAAAGTTATCTTTTTTTTTTTTTTTTTTTTGGGCGAGGGGGGGCTGGGGGGTGGGGGAGGGGTGTTCCAAGTTTTGGAGCAAATGTTTATACTTGTTCACGTAACCAAATAGAACTTGAGGAATGTCTTTGACAATGGAAAGCCAGGGGCGGCTCAAGCATAGCGCATATTCGTGGCCTAAGGCGAAAATTAAACGAAGGTCTTAAAATTTTAAGAAAAGTAACTTTCTTTTTAATGAACTCTATTTTCAAAATTATATAATCGATTTTTTCTAATTATTCTTTTTAAGTAATAATATAATCAATGCATTTAATCTTTGTTGAGACATAATACTCTAGATATATGAACTTTTTCTAATAATTTTTTTTTTTACATAAAAAAAAATTATTTTTTTTATAAATATATTCATTTTTTTAGAAAAAATCTATATATATTATTGTAATAAATTAGGCCCCTCAAATTTGGGGGTCTAAGGCGGCCGCCTATTTTTTTACAAGGTAGAGCCGTCCCTGTGGAAAGCTAAAGGTTTTAAAGTGGGAGGGTCTGAGTGTGATTTACTATCAAGATCTCAACAAGAAAAATTTATGGACACCGTTAGCAGTTATTTTGATGGAAAAATAAACATTCTTAAAAGTTCGATAAATATTTTCTCTACAAAAAAAAATGTTAAAATTTACTAAATCGACTAATTTGTGTTTTCATTGCTACAGAAATATTAAAGGGATGAATGGTTCCCCTTCAAAAGTTTTTAATTACATTGTAAGGGGGCCATGTCCACTTTTGCCCGTATTTGTGCTGGTTTACCTTTGCTTTTGTACCTTTCAGGCAAATATAAGTTATGCCTTGCATCCTTAAAAAATTTATGCTCCGCTAAGTGTAAGTTTAATTTCTAGAAGCAAAGTTAATGATTAGCTTATTTGAAGGGTAAAAATGGAAAATCAATCCATTTGAAGAACAATTCGTGCAACTAAATGATTCTAAGGCTCAAAACTGATTAAAAGTGGAGAATTCTAACAATTTTATCAAACTCTATAAAATGTTTGAGCTCATTAAAAGAAACAAATTTTTCGGATGCATACTTATAATTTTACGCTCTTTTTAATCACATACAAATTGACTTTCTTTTTGTTATATAAATATTGCAGTTTGGCAAGTTATTTGCTTTAATTTTTCATTGCATTTAATTGGAAGAAATTATATATTTACATTGAGAGGGGATAGTGAAATATCTACTGTATTATTTACGTATTTTAATTTGTTATAGCAATCTATCATCTTTAATTTATAGGTACTTGTAATTACAATATTAGTAGACCCCGAATAATTCCACAAGTCTGAAGAGGGGTAGAATATATGTATATTTTATTCATATTTCTATGAGATAAAGAGCGTATTTCTAATAGACCCTCGGTTCCAGAAAGTACAAAAATTCTCTCACTTTTGCTATGAAGTTAATTAAACTCCATATAATCTTATCTTCTTTTCCAATCAAATATTATTAAATTGACTTAGCTTTGTGTTAGAAAAATAAGCTGCTGTAGTTATATCAAATTAACCAACAGAGTTCACTCATAAAGATTACAACAATATGATGGGCATAAATTTTGAGGCATCTTACCATCTATCCCAACTAGCACATCCCTTCTTGTTTTCATTTCTTCTGTTGCTGGACTTGCATTGTGTTTTTGCCCTTATGTTCCATCTATTCAGCAGCTACAGGTAGTTATGATCGATATAATATAATTGGGTTATTTATGAGAATGATCTTTAAAATAAGTCATCTTGAGTTTTTCTATTGCTCGTCATACTGAACAAATTTCAAGTTTGACAACTCCAATCCGTAACATCAAATTTTTTACCTCGACATACTAAGGTGGCATTTAGCCATCAAATTGTTTTACTTTTTTCTAAGAGGTGAACTCCGAAAAATATTTATGGCCATACAGTTTCAAAATATCCGAAAGTTGAATTTTGGAAATTTTCAGAAATTTCAAAGACTGGTTTTATTTTTTTTAACTCCCAAATTACTCACAAAAATTAAAAAACAACTCTAACTTGTTACCAAAAACAACTCGAATTTTCAATTATCAATTTTCACAAAAAAATAAAAACTAATTTCTCAATTTTCACAATAAAATATGGCCAAATTGCACCTATGATCTTGTTTGATTAGTTTCTTTCCATTTATTCCTGTAAATTAAGGGGCAATGAACCAATTGACAAGGAGTTTGGCATGTGAATGGGCTAAGGACAATATTCGAGTTAATGCAGTTGCAGCATGGGTAATCAAAACCTCTCAGTGAAGCTGCTTCTGTAAGTTTAATTTCACCTAGTTATTTACTTAGGGGGCATTTAAAAGGTGTCATACTTCCACATTCTATGGTCAACAAAAACTGCTCAGCACCTAAAGATTTTGTCGTCTCAAGTTAATCGTTGTGTAATATATATTATAAGGATTCGAGGGAACACCTCCCGACCCCTAGATCCGCCCGTGCAAATACTAGAAGGATAGGGTTGAGTAATAGCATACTAAGGAACCATGCGATAATTCCCACATGATTAATTTGCCACTTCTTTCTTGCTTAAAGTGGTCCCGGTCACATATTTGTCACATAAGAAATCTCAATACTTTCCTAATAAATTTGAGCGTTGATTGTTAACTAAATTAACCAGAAATAGCTATGGAAGCAGATGGTAGGTGGACTCTTCAAGGCAATACTGCCATTGTTACCGGAGGCACTCTAGGCATTGGGCACGTGATCTAATTTTCAATCGACTCTAATTTCTCAGTCAATCTTTATATACTGAAACGGAGTTAGAATTTGAATCTTATGGGTAGAGAATTCTACTCTATTTAAGTTACTAGACTCTATATTAATAATTTTACATTTTCAGTCAATAAAGGGATGATTACAGCTTGAACCATTCGGTCATTTAGGAGTCATTTGGTATGTGGGATAAGGTAGAATATTTCATGGTTAAGTTTGGTACTAAATCTATATTATTTTGGTAGATGGTATAAATTTATCCCGGAACTATTTTATACCATCAATCAAACATGGTATAAGTCTAATACAAAACTAAGTCTTGAGATATCCCACTATATCCCATCCAACTTGGGATTATTTTTTACCACCTCCCCATAAGGTATAAATTAGTTCAGTCCAGGGATTTCCAGAGGTTATAACTCTGGGATAATTTAGTCTATGTATTACAATATATGCACAAAGTGTTAGGTAGTAGAGTGTATGCTAAATATACATATCTTATACAAATTGTATATATAACTATGCACAACATAGACATTGATAGTGTATGTGCTGTGTATACTTCGTCCATGTTGGTTAACTAGTTGGCCTAAATATATACATATGTAACTTTACCTTCAATGAATGTCTTATGATAAATACAGAATCATCAAAGCTAATAAGTTCGGCTAAACCCGTGACTCATTTACTACATCCTTCACAACTATGCAAGTCATGATATGATATATATTGATTATATAGTAAATTTATCTTCTTCTTTTATTGGGTTCTATTTGCACTAATTAGGCATGCCATTGTAGAAGAACGAGCAAGTTTTGGAGAAAATGTTTATACGTGTTCAGGTAACCTAATGGAGCTTGAGGAAGGTCTTCTACAATGGAAAGCTAAAGGTTTCAAAGTGGGAGGGTCTGTGTGTGATTTACTATCAAGATCCCAAGGAGAAATATTTATGGACAACGTTAGCAGTTATTTCGATGGAAAAATCCACATTCTTGTAAGTTCGATAAATGTTTTCTCTACCAAAAAAAAATGTTAAAATTTATTGAATCGACTAGTTTGTGTTTTCATTGGAACAGAAATATTAAAGGGATAAATGTTCCCCTTCAAAAGTTTTTACATTGTAAGGGGGCCATTTCTGTGGGATTAAAAATAATTAAATAAAAAAATTAGTGTTACAATATGCCTAATGTGGTGACATGAATTTGGAAGTTGGTGTTGCAACATGATCAAGTTGGAAATTGGTGTTGCGACATGGTGTTGTAACATGTATTTTGATTGTTTAAAGCTTGGACATTCATCTATAAATAGATGAATTCACTTTTATTTTGAGATACACCAAAACAAAGAGAGCAAAAGAGAGTAATCCACATATATTCTATAGCCTGTGAGAAAATAGTGTGGGAGTAATATTAAAGTGAATTGTATGAAATAAAAGAGTGTTGTTTGTTTTATAAGAGTGGTAGTTATTTGACACTACCATGTTGTAATCAGTATTATTGTATTACTCCATTGGGTTTTTTATTTACCCCGTTATAATATTTGGTGTCGTTGTTATTCTCTTGTTATTATTATTTTGTGTGGATATTATCCTGGGTTGGATTACTATATTTCCAACAATGTGGTATCAGAGTTATGACAAATAATAGTCCACTATCTTTCAGCAACCCCCCCCCCCCCCCCCCCCGCCGACCTTACAAAAGAAAATTATGAAAAATGGTGCCTACGAATGAAAGTCATTCTTGATTCTCAAGATGTTTGAGATATCATAGAAAAAGGGTATAAAAAATCTGCCAATGAGGAGATTCTATCTCAAAATGAAAAAGATGTCTTGATTAAGACAAGGAAGAAAGATCAGCAGGCCCTTACTCTCATCCACCAATGTTTGGATGATGGTATGTTTGAGAAGGTGACTGGTGCAATCACCTCGAAGGAAGCTTGGGAGATTTTATAAAATTCTCTCCAAGGAGTTGATAAGGTGAAGAAGGTAAAACTTCAAACTCTAAGGGCTGATTTTGAAGTTTTAAAAATGAAAGTATCCGAATCCATTTTGAATTTTTGTTCAAGAGTGATGGCTGTTGTGAATCAACTAAAAAGGTACGGGGAGAAAGTAGATGATGTGTGAGTGGTAGAAAAGATCCTTCGCTCTTTAATAACCAAATTTGATTATATGGTGTCTGCTATTGAGGAGTCTAAAGATTTATACTCTATGACAGTAGAGCAATTGGAAGGTTCTTTACAAGCCCAAGAAGAAAAAATAAAAAGAAGAAAAGAAGAACCATTGGAGCAACTTCTTAAAACTTAGGCATCCTTCAAAGATTTTGGAGGTGAAAAAAGTTACAGAGGAAATGGACAATGGTGAGGCCATGAATGCCATGGAGGTCGTGGAAGAGGAAGGAGTTATATCAATAAATTCAATAATGAAGATAAAAATAATCAAACATTCAGAGGTTGAGGTTGTGGACAATGAGGAGGAAGAGGACGTGGAGCTTATCAAGGTACTAATGAAATGAGGTATGACAAATTTAAAATTGAATGCTACAATTGTCATAAATTTGGATATTACTCTTATGAATGTCGTAGTAATGTTGAAGAAAAAGCTAACCTTGTTGACAACAGCAAAGAAGAAGATGAGTCAATATTGTTAATGGCACTCACAGAAAATGATACAGATGATTACAGTTCATGGTATCTTAATAATGGAGCAAGTAATCATATGTTTGGATACGAAGATAAGTTTGCGGAGATCAAGAAAACGACGAGAGGTAATGTGTCTTTTGGAGATACCCTAAAGATTCAAATTGAAGGAATAGGTATGATTTTGATATCCTGTAAAAATGGTGATCACAAATTGATCAATGAGGTTTACTATGTGCCAAAACTAAGGCCAAATTTTTGAAAAAGAATATGATATTCATATGGAAAATATGTATTTTTGACTTAGAGATTCAAGTAATAATTTAATTGCCAAAGTGCATATGGAAAAAAATAGATTATTTTCTTTAAATCTTAAGACCATTAGTGCAAGGTGTTTGAAGACTAATGTGCAAGATGAGTCGTAGTGTTGGCATATGCGATTTGGACATTTGAACTTTGTAGCTCTCAAATCAATGAGAGAAAAGAACATGGTTGATGGAATTCCATCAATCAATCATCCCAATCAGTTGTGTGAAGCCTGTCTTCTTGGAAAATATGCAAGGAGGAATTTTACGAAGGAAACCACGTCAAGAGCAACTAATCCACTTCAGCTTGTTTACACTGATGTGTGTGGTCCAATCGATCCATTTTTTTTGGTAAAAGTAAATACTTCTTACTCTTTACTGATGATTTCATTAGAAAGACTTGGGTATATTTCTTGAAGCAAAAATCAGAAGCTTTTGTTGCCTTTAAAAATTTCAAAGCACTTGTAAAAAAAAGAGCGACTATGAAATAAAAGACTTAAGGTACGATAGAGGAGGTGAATTCACTTCAAAAGAATTTAATGACATTTGTAAGTCTCATAAAATTCGTCGCCCTCTAACGGTACCTTACTCGCCCCAACAAAATAGAGTTGTAGAACTAAAGAATAGAACAATTCTTAATATAGCAAGATGTATGTTGAAAGCTAAAAATATGTCAAAAGAATTTTGGGCCGAGGCTATTTCATGTACAGTTTATTTAAGCAACAGGTCTCCAACAAGAAATGTGAAAGATCAAACACCTCAAGAAACATGGAGCGGAATAAAGCCAAGTGTCAAGCACTTGAGAATTTTTTGGAGCATAGCCTATGCTCATGTTCCACATCAAAGGAGAGCTAAACTTGATGATTAAAGTGTCAGGTATGTATTTATTAGCTATAACACTAGTTCAAAAGGCTACAAGTTATACAATCCAAGCAACAACAAAGTGATGGTCAATCATAATGTTGAATTTGATGAAGAAGTGTCATGAAATTGGGAAGGCCGGGAGGCTTAGAAAAAAAGAACATATAATTTTCTTCCATACTTTGAAGATGAAGAAGAGCAGGATACCATGGCACCTACACAGGATATAACCCTACCAGCAAATGTTGCATCTCCTTCTTCTCAAGATCAAAGTTCAAGTGAAAGGCCACAGAGGATGAAGAGCACCAAGAATTCTATGATGACACAGAAGAAGTTACTAATTTTGATTTTTTGTGTTGTCTCTATGCTGACAGTGAACCGATGAATTTTGATAAAGCCGTTACAGAGAAAAGGTAGAGACAAGCCATGGAGGAAGAAATTCAGTCAATAAAAAAGAACAACACTTGGGATTTAACAACTCTTCCTAAAGATCATCACGCAATTGAAGTCAAATGGGTATACAAAGCAAAGAAGAATACTCATGAAAAGGTAGAACTCAAGTACGTAAAATTCCATGATCAAGTTGCAGATATTTTCATAAAGTCTCTCAAGTTTGAAGACTTTCAGAGATTGAGATCAAGTCTTGAACTGAAGAACAAAAAAAATCAAAATTAAGGGAGAGATTTGTGGGATTAAAAATAATTAAATAAAAAAATTAGTGTTGCAACATGCCTAATGTGGTGACATGAATTTGAAAGTTGGAGTTGCAACATGATCAAGTTGGAAATTGGTATTGACACATGGTGTTGTAACATGTATTTTGATTGTTTAAAGCTTGGACATTCATCTATAAATAGATGAACTCACTTTCATTTTGAGATACACCAAAACAAAGAGAGCAAAAGAGAGTAATCCACAAATATTCTATAGTCTGTGAGAAAATACTGTGGGGGTAATATTAAAGTGAATTGTGTGAAATAAAAGAGTGTTGTTTCTTTTATAAGTGTGGTAGTTATTTGACACTATCATGTTGTAATCAGTATTATTGTATTACTCCATTAAAATTTTTATTCATCCCATTATAATATTTGGTGTCGTTGTTACTCTCTTATTATTGTTATTTTGTGTGGATAGTATCCTGGGTGGGAATATTTATTTTTCCAACAATTTCCACTTTTGCCCGTATTTGTGCTGGTTTACTTTTGTACCTCTCAGGCAAATATAAGTTATTCCTTGCATCCTTGAAAAATTTATGCTCTACTAAGTATAAGTTTAATTTCTAGAAGCAAAAATTAATGATTAGCTTATTTGAAAGGTAAAAATGGAAAATCAGTCCATTTGAAACAACTCGTGCAAGTAAATGATTCTAAGGCTCAAAACTGACTAAAAGTGAAGAATTCCAACAATTTTATCAAACTCTATAAAATGTTTGAGCTCATAAAAAGAAACAAATTTTTGAGATGCATACTTATAATTTTACGCTCTCTTTAATCACATACTAATTTGACTTTATTTTTGTTATATAAATATTGCACCTGTTTGTCAGGTTATTTGCTTTAATTTTTCACTGCATTTTATTAGAAGAAATTATATATTTACATTAAGAGGGGATAATGAAATATATACTGTTTTATTTACATATTTTAACTTGTTATAGTAGTCTACCATCTCTAATTTATAGGTACTTGTAATTACAATATCAGTAAACACTGAGTAATTCCACAAGCAGGATTTGAAGAGGGGTAGAATGTACGTATATTTTATTTATATCTCTATGAGATAAAGAGGATATTTCTGATAGACCATAGCTCGGTTCCAGAAAGTACAAAAATTCTCTCACTTATGCTGTGAAGTTAATTAAACTCCATATAAGCTTATGTTCTTTTCCAATCAAATATAATTAAATTGACTTTTCTTTGTGTTAGGAAAATAAGCTGTTGTAGTTATATCAAATTTACCAACAGAGTTCAGTCATGAAGATTAAAACACCATGATGGGCAAAAATTTTGAGGCATCTTTCCATCTATCCCAACTAGCACATCCCTTCTTGTTTTCATTTCTTCTGTTGCTGGACTTGCATTGTGATTTTGCCCTTATGTTCCATCTATTCAGCAGCTAAAGGTACTTACGATCGATATAATATAATTGGGTTATTTACTAGAATGATCTTGAAAATAAGTCATCTTGAGTTTTTCAATTGCTTGTCATACTGATAAAAATTTCAAGTTTGACAACTCCAATCCGTAACATCAATTTTTTTCCTCTTGACATACTAAGGTGGCATACTAATGATCTTGTTTGATTAATTTCTTTTCCAATTTTTCATGTAAATTAAGGGGCAATGAACCAATTGACAAGGAGTTTGGCATGTGAATGTGCTAAGGACAATATTCGAATTAATGCAGTTGCACCATGGGTAGTCAAAACCTCTCTCATTGAAGCTGCTTCTGTAAGTTCAATTTCACTTGGTTATTTACTTGGGGAGTATTTAAAAGGTGTCATACTTCCACCTTCTATGGTCAACAAAAACTGCTCAGCACCTAAAGATTTTGTCGTCTCAAGTTAATCGTTGTGTAATATATATTATAAGGATGCGAGTGAACACCTCCCGACCCCTAGATCTGCCCGTGCAAATACTAGAAACGATAGGGTTGAGTAATAGCATGCTAAGGAACCATGCGATAATTCCCACGTGATTAATTTGCCACTTCTTTCTTGCTTAAAGTGGTCACGGTCACATAGTCGTCACATAAGAAAACTCAATACTTTTCTTATAAATTTGAGCGTTGATTGTTAACTAAATTAACCAGAAATAGCAATGGAAGCAGATGGTAGGTGGACTTTTCAAGGCAATACCACCATTGTTACTGGAGGCACTCGAGGCATTGGGTACATGATCTAATTTTCAATCGACTCTAATTTCTCGGTCAATCTATATATATAGTGAAGCGGAGCTAGGATTTGTATCTTATATGTCGAGCATTCTATTCTATTTAAGTTTGGTGCTAAATTTATACCAATTTGGTAGATGATATAAATTTATCCCGGGACTAATTCGTACCATCAATCAAACATGGTATAAGTCTAATACCAAACAAAGTCTTGAGATGTCCCACCATATCTCATCCAACTAGGGATTATTTTATACCACCTCCCATATGGTAAAAATTTGTTCAGTCTAGGGATATCCCAGGATTATAACTTTAGGATAATTTAGTCCAAGTATTACAGATATGAAGTGTTAGGTAGTTTTACGGGCCCGTTTTATTGTCCCAATATTACAGTTTTGAAAGTGAGATCGAGAGGATCGTCTTTAAGGAGCTACATTGAGACCGAGCTATTGAAAGTGTTGGATGGGAGGTATCATTTGAAGAATATAGTTTGAGGAATGCCCAAGAATGGATATGTAGTGTTGCCCGTTTTTTCATATGTTCTTAATGGCCTCAATTCAAGGTCTATAAATTCCCTTATGGTAGATGAGGACTCGGGCAAGTTTATGTACTACTTTATGAAATTTGGGGCTTCCATCCATGGATATGAGCACATGAGAAAGGTCGTTACCGTTGATGGCATGCATTTGTTCGGCAAGTATCAGGATGTGCTTTTGTCCACTGTCTCACAAGATATGAAGAATCATATATATATATCCCATAATGTATTGTGTGGTTGACAAGGAAAATAATGCATCGTGGGGATTCTTTTTCGAGAAGCTTAAGTCTGTTGTCGTTGACGAACAAGAATTATGCATCCTCTTCGACAAACATGTCAGCATAGCCAACGGCCTCGCAAAGCATTATTTGTATGTGAATCATGAAGTGTTCATAAAGCATCTTAGTGAAAATATCCAAAAGAATCACCATTGTGGAGATTATTTCAATGTGTACTACCATGGGTCAAGGCATACACGTTGCATGAGTTTAATGACTACTATAACTTGCTTAAAGAAAAATGCCTCAATGCAGCAGCTTGCTTAAGCATGACGTTGGATTTAAAAAGTGAAGCAGGCAGAACTTTTTAAGAAATAGATTCAACGTCATGACCACAAACATCACCGAGTCACTTAACACAATGTTGCTTGATGAAAGAGTGTATATAACCTCGTTATTGCAGCCACAACCTCTCGCCGGTGAATCTCCAACTCTCACCATCTTCGGCGAGAGCTCCAACAAACCTGCGCCGCAACTACCAGCAACCAAATCATCCCGAGGTCGACCAATTTAGGTCGATTCCGGCGAAGCTTAGCTAGAAATCATTATGGGCTTTCGATTTTTGAAAATTTTAGCTTCGAGTTGCTCGTTTGTTTTTGGTAGATTTCTGTTCGGATTAAATTTTGAGAGTTTCGTGTTTAAACAGTTTCATAGTGCTTTGGGTCTGCAGTAATTTAGAGAAAAAAGATTTGAGGAATCATATTAAAGATTAGCATAATAGGGGTAGCTTTATGTATTTTTTATTTATTTTATTATTTCATTATTTTTATTTATTGTAATTGATAAAGTTTGATAATTTTATTTGTTAAATTAATTGATCACTCTAAATGAATATTACTTAAGGTTATTGTTAAGATTAAGTAGCATTTCGAGTGGATAAATTGTTATGAGCTTACAAGAGACAAACCAACGTATTCAATGTTAGACAATTTTAGGTGCGTTTAAAATATTCATCTCAATTAAGAATGCGGAGTACGCATCTTTCTGAGATATTTAAAAAAATTCAAGAATACAATAATGCACCTTGACAAATATTTTTCTAAAATTAACTTTCACTGATTTATTTAATACAAGAGTTATAGACAGATATTCTTGGTATAATAAAAATGAGCGAATTTAGGCCTTAACATAATTTATCAAAAATAGTTAAAGCTAAGTATAAGTTGATAAAAGCTACCGTGCTTGAACAACGAGATTCGAGGGGTGCCTCACACCTTTTCGATTCCTTAGTCAACAAAATTTCTTACCTGGTCTTTTATTTTTGCAGACTAATAAAGAGTCATTTTCTTTTGATTAGGGATTCAATAAGGTGACTTGGAACACCACAACTCAATTTCAAGTAGTGAATCTGTAAATAAATTAATCCCTATTCAAAATCGTCACTTTAATTGGAAAAGCCCTTCGAACCCTCAGTCGAAAAATGGGTGTGACATCTCTAGCGACTCCGCTGGAGATAACCAGAATTTAAGCTTTTGATATTATCTTTACTTTCTTTAATTATTTTGATGGTGTATTGTTGGCCTAATGTTTTACTTGTCGCTCATTTATTGCTTTGATATTAAAAAATTGTATTTTAGACTGTCTTCTCTTGTGCACCCCCTTAGAGTCTCTAAAAATAGGATAGAAGGAATGCAGAATATGTATCCTACCTTCTTTTTGAGATAGCCGGAGTGTCAAGGCACTTGGTGCAGGATTATGAATCACACATGTACAGGCAGAGCTTAGATCAACAATGAAGTCGGAGTAGCATTGCTACCGAACAAGTTGTCCCTCCCCGACTCGAGTGTCCATCCAGGTAAGCCAGTCTAGACAGTTGTCTCTATTAGGATAAACCAAGCAGAACTGAAACTCAGAATCTGATTATCCCTATTAGGTTCCAGTTTATTTTCATCATGTGCATTTGACTTAGTAGGGCTCAACAAAGGGGCCGGGTCTATCTAGGACAGGTGTCCCTCTTTATAATGACCAACATGTGCATTCTACGTGCTCTTTGACATTTATTTGGAAGGTCATTTAATTGTTGACCGGCTTTAGGAAACTTGGTGAAATGTAAGAGAATTTTTGTCCGAGAATTTAACAGATCATTTTTCAAAGAAATTAAAAAATATATATAGTTTTTAAGGTCTTCATGAACTATGAGGGTCTAAATCACACTCTTTAGTGAGGTACGTAGGAAATCCTTCCCGGGATATGACCCTTTCTTTTTAAAATATAAAAATTATTCATTAATTTATTGAGGGGTATTTTTAAAAAATATGACTATTTTTCATTAGTGATATTATTTTATTTTATTTTCTCTTTCGTCTTTCTTATCCTTAAATTTAAAATTTAATGCAAATTCTAATAGCGTTGTACTTTTAGGGATCGTGAGCTGAGTTTTTATAAAATAATAAAATATGTAAATATATACCTTAATAGTCCTGAACCTTCAGGAGTCGTGAGGCTGAGTTTTGCACAACTTCAAACATAAAATAATTATTTTTATTTTCTTTTCTTTTCTAGTCATTGTTATTTTATTCTCTTTTTCTTTTAGTGTACTTAGTTGTATTTTCTTCCAAACTCATAGTTAGGGGTCTATTGTTGCAAAATTCTGGGTAGAGTTGATCTAAATAAGTGTCATCTCTTAAAAAAAATATTGATGTTTATATTTCTCTCACTTTTTATTTTGAATAAAATTATTTTTGCATCTGTGTCAAATTTAATGGTTGCATTAACTCTCACGAGTCAAGTTAAAAAGATTAAAAATTAGTGAATTAAGTACTGCCGAGAGTCTAGACATTTCCTAAACTTGTGTTTCTATCCATAGGTATAACATGTCTCCTCCAATTCGTGAAAAATACCAAAAAGGGAAAAGAGATGGGAATGTACCATTACAGTTTGTAGACTGTAGCCCCCGGCAGCTTTGGACATGGTGGAATGAGATGGATTCATTTGATCATGGTAAGATATATAAGTATTTGGATTTTTTTACAAGCATCATGACAATCAACCCTAGCAGGGAGGTGGTTGAAGCATTACTGATATTCTAGAATCTGATGAATAATGTATTTTTCGTCTCAAATTTTGAGTTGACTCCGACTTTAGAGGAGATAACGGCTTATATTGGATCTGGGGATATGAATTGGAAAAAATTCATAGCCCCAAGACTCATCTCGATAAACAGATTCTGTAAGCTCCTGAACATACATAACTCAAAAGAAAAATCAAAGAAAAAAGGTTAGGTCTCCTTACAGTTTTTGTACGAAAGATATGGAAGGCAAGAGGGGTTTGAGGAGTTCGATAAACAACTTTGTAACAAGGGAATTTTTTAGGCTTGGAAAGTTCATAAACGATTTGCATTCATGGTAGCCTTTTTAGGAACTATGGTCTTCCCGAGGAGAGAGAAATAAATTAATATTCATTTAGCTAGAGTGGTATATGTATTGATTATGAGAGAGGATTACATTATGGTACCAATAATTTTGGCTGACATTACCGTGCTCTAACCATTTGTCAGAAGGGAAAATATTTTTTCGAATGATGTAACATCTTGCTAGAAATGTGGATTGTAGAGCATCTTTATCAACATCCTACGGTGGCAAGATTTGTTTCTGAACGAGTTAATCACATCAAATATTATGAAGAAAGAATGGAAAACTATAAGTGCTTAGAAGGAGTTAATAATTGGGATAAGCTTTTTCGCTCACTGACGGCAGATAAGATAACTTGGAATCTCCCTTAGTTCCCTTAGAGGAAGGTCATACATAGTTCTGTTATTTGGCCTTTCTTGTTATTAATGGGTATTAGAGGTGTTCAACCATATGTTCCATTGGAGGTTCTGTGCCAGTTAGGCAGACGTCAAATAATTCCCATAAAAAAAATATGAAAGAGTTTGTATTTGATGTTAGACTAGAGATTCCCCTTCCAGAGGGATTGGTACAACAAATTTGGGATGGTTATAATCTCATGAGAATTAAAATAATGGTCATAGAATATGGGAAGGAGAAGTACACGCAGGCTACTATGAATGGTTTAAGAAATAACTACCTCCACCAGTCAGACCAGAAATATCAGTTAAGGGACCTATAGATCAAGAGGCTGCAATAAGGATAGGGATTGAGATGGCTATGCGAGAACATCATGATGCCAATCAAGCTTTTAAAAGCAGAATTAGAGTGTGCTAGGGCGTCCTTAACTCAAAACAAGAAGATAAGGATACAAAAAATGAGGTGAGAGTTAAGCAAGCACAATTGGAGGGAGGGAGAGATAATCAATCCACTATTCGGGTGCTAAATGCCGATTTAGAATGAGCTAGGAAAAGAATAGAAGAACAACGAGGGAGTTTGTTAAGGAAAAATCTAAGTCGGCAGACATTGAGATTGCACTTCGAGAAAAAATCAAGTTAGCCACAATTAGGGGGTCACGTGTTGCAGAATATGCTGCATATCGTCGCCAACAGTTACAAGAATTTGAAAATAAGATGCAAGAAGAATTCGATCAAGAGAGTTCTCATTCGATACTTGAAAGAGGAATCCTACGAGAACAGCTATAGGAAGCTTCCGCTCGAGAGCAACATGCAAAAGAGATGATTGATTCCCATGATCGGTAAGCCTAAGGATAGGATCAGGCCTTCAATTCCCTTTGAGGGAAGGTCCGTCATGTGGTACAGGATACTGCTAGAATGAGTTTGGACTAACAAGAGTTGAATCGTGAATAGTTTTTGGCACAACTACCAGCGTTCGCTTAGTATCTCACCACTTCATTAGAAGACATATACTTGGGTTTGAGAGGCCATGTAAAGCTGAAATCTCCTTGATTGAGCATGTTAAGGTTGTAGAAATCAGTTGAAGACCTTAAGACACTAGAGTTTAGTTGTAGAGACGAATATTTATTTTCTCTTATTAAAATATTTCAATTTCAGTCTTAGAACTTTTTTTCTAGATTTTATGGCTTTTAGTTAATCTTGTTTGTTTAACTTTAGTTTTCAGATGTCAGTTAGTAGGTCTACTTTTAGGAGCCATGTTATTTATTCTATCATACTTGTATTTAAAAATTACTGAATATAATAAAGTTGGCCGCTTATTTCTATATATATATTACATATGTTTTACTTTATATACTCTATTTATTTTCTTTTAAAAATTATTTTGTTAAGTTTTTTCCGAACTACGTAAAGATCTTATTCATGCCCTAGCATGATGCGTAGGCAACCCTCCAAACGGTTAGATCAAAACTTTTCAAAAAAAAAAAGTGTGCTTAGAAAAGCCGAAATGAAACACCAAAACCTTCTGTGATAGGTTGGGAAATGCATATAGAGATATAACATACAACATGTCATTATAATATGTTAAATATGCAACGCATTGCTACTTGGTACACAAAAGATAAAGGAGTTGGTGGTTGGTTTGTCGTTAAACAAATAAATAATAAATTTAAAAAATTCTCATTATTAAAAAAAAAGCATGTTTCTTAATATCTCCAGTTTCACGAACTATGTACACCTAATTCTCATTGTGATGAGATACGTAGGCAACCCTTAGCGGGTTCGATGATATTCTTAAAGAAAAAAAGCTTTGAAAGTGTGAAATCCTAACACATTCGTTATTTCTAAAGTCAAAATAGTATTAAGGTGGTAGGTTTGTGGGTAAGCTGGCATCTTATCCATACAACACCAGGGCTACAGAACAGGAAAGATGACCCAAAAAAAAATAGTATAAGGTCTGAGATAGGGTTGTGTAGACTGTTAGCAATGAGGAATAAGAAGAAATGGCATGGAAAATGAGAAATTTGAAGCAAAATATGAGAAACATGCAAATACTGGAAAAAAAATTCCTTACAAGGATTTGTACATGTTTCACAATGTTCACTTGCCTCTAGAGTCTAAACATCAAATTTGGACATGTACAAGGGTCATGGTGATCCTTTGGCTCATCTGAAAAGGTTTTGTAATCAATTAAGAGGAGTGGCACTTTGGAGAGAGTTTGACGGTGATAAATTCAGAATGATTGGGTCTAAGAAAAAATAGATAATGTAGCAATAATTAAGGAGACTACATTAAGGCTGACGTGCAAATCAATGGCTAAAATATTAAGTTCGGCAATTTGAAAGTCACTCCGCTCCCCATAAGGAAGGAGTTTTGGTAGTCTGTTTTGATTTTCTTTCTTCCACCCAAATTACTTTAGGGTTGTAGCTCGGGATCTATCTTGTCTTATTTTATTATCATTTTTGTTCAAATCGTTCTATCTTTCAATCAACAAATGTGTGTCCCTTTTATTTTTAGTTTTATTTTTATTTTTCAATATATATTGTTTGTTTGTCTTTCTTTTCTTTAGAGAGCTCTTTCTATGGTGATTCTAGTGAGTGATATGCATGTTAAATTCAGAGACTGAACTTTAAATTCAATCTAATCCTAAAGTATTAAGCCAAGAGGTTAAATTAAAAAAAAAACATAAAAGAAGATATGTAAAGTATTGAGGTATTTGGGGATCTAGTTACAGCCTCACGTGAATAATTAGAGGTAATCACTTTTCAAATAAAAATGACTTGGTCTTTAATGAGAAGATCCATCTCAAGTATTTTGAATGAGATCAATTAGAGGATATATAGTTTTCACTGTCAAGAGAAGCAAAGGAAATTAGTTCAAAAAAAAGGACATGAGTCATCTACTGTGAGGAAAGTACAACACAAATAAGCTTGTATGCATATGCTTAGTGAAGGAAAATGTTGAAAAAAAAAGTGTATGATCTCATGTTTCACCCTCAAATTACATATTACGAACTTGTATTTTTAAGGATTGATATGACGAAGGCATTTCATTCGACTATCCAAATTTTGTTTCATCCTTTGTTACCCCTTTTGAGCTTTAGTTTTATTTTCTTTCGTGTCCCACTTTTGGAATCAAAAGAGAGTCTGAAAAAAGCCAAAGAAAAAAGAAAGAAAAAGAAAATTGGCAAGAATGAGAAATAAAGTCAGAAAAAAATCTCAAAAAGAGAAAAATTGAAAAAGAAAAGATGAATAGAGTCAGAAAAACTCAAAAAAAATCATCAAAAATTAAAATCAAGCAAAAGAATTACTTACCTGAACTATGTTTGACCTGATTCTTGTTACGCTAAGATACGTAGGAAGCCCTACTCTGGGGCTTGGTCCAACCAATTGAAAATTTAAATTACCCAGTATGAAATAAAACTGGGTCCTTGTCTTGAGCCGGGGGTCTATCGGAAACAGCCTTGCTACTTCCCCGGGAGTAGTGGTATGGACTTCGTACACCTTACTCTCCTCAAACCTCACTATATGGAAATACACTGGGTTTGTTGTTGTTGTTGTTGAAATAAAACTGGGGCAAAAAATTATTTTTCTTAAGATTCGATCCCAAAAGTTGTATGTTTCACCCAGTGTTATGTAAAATTTTTAGCCTTATGCCGCCCTTTCTTTATAACCCTTTCCAAAAGTCAAGTTAAAACCAAAGAAAGACCTTCATATTTATTTTTGAGAATGTAAAGGCTAAATATGTTATGGGTGCATGATGTTTCTTATTTTGGGCATTGTTTTCCTTAAAAAAAGTGAGAGAGTCTTATTGATGAAAATCCTAAAGAGAACCATAAGGGGACGGCGAGTTGAGAAAGAAATAGAAATAAGATAGGCTCTTTGGAGAAAACCCATTAAGGTGTCACCAGCTGAAGGAGGATTGTGATCTAGAGGGAACGTGTTCAAGAATGGCTCCATTTCAAACTCAATAAGTGGGCAAAAGTTGTAATGATTGGTGTGGGTAGATCAGGTTGTTTAAATTAAAATGTATGTCATAATCACTGGAATCAGCTGCCACACCCAAATAAGTTTTTCTTTTAGACGTTTTTGAAAAAAAAAATGTCTATTGTCTTTTTCTTTTCTTTTTATTATTTTTATTTTTATTTTTATTTTTGATTTGTGTGTCTTTGTTATCAAAAGAAAATTCACTATCATTATATTTCGTGTATTTTTTAGTCAAATTTATGTCAAGACAAGTGAAAAAGAACTTCAAAACTTGCTACAACTCCCTCAATTGCACAAAGCAAGATAAAGGGCCAACGCACAAAGATAACATATTTCAAAATAAAGTAAGGTACTAAAGAATGTTTGTCATCCGATAGTTTTTTGGGTTCAAGGAAGTATAAAAAGGTATATAGAAGTTAAACCCAAAGGCATCATGCAAGGAAAATGTGATTTGAGTCAAATACTTTTAGTAGTTAGAATTTGGGGTAAAAAATATGACAAGTCAATGATACTTATCAATGATCTGAAATGGAGCTGAGCATGACAAGTACAAGATGAATCGCCTCAAAACCTAAAGCCACAAACCTAC